>NC_136500.1:32338850-32411350 GCF_053919585.1 Euprymna scolopes
TCAGCATGCAGTGTTTCATATCGGTTTTTCTTCCGTTTATGTGCCTCCTTCTGGTTTTACTTCCAGGGGATGGTCAATTCTATGAGGAAGACACTCTTCTTTAAATTGGACCATGCTACAATGTCTGCTGGCTTTTCTGTTAGGATTATGTGAACTGGAAATTGTAGAAATGCCTTGACATGCACAGAAAATTTCTAGTCAATAGCTGCACTCAGCAGCTTCACATTAGAAATTGTTTTCATCCTCACAGGGCATTCGCCTTCTTTGTGAAACTGAATTATGAGTTCTTCTACTGTAACAGGTTGCTGGTTTGCTGTTTTCATTGTGCTTTCAACAATTCCATAATTATTTTCAACACCTTATTATGTCGCCATGCGTACATCTGAAGTGCTTGTGGGCATTGTATGGCGCAAGGTACCTCGATCATGTTTACACGAAAAACACACGTCTGAATCAGTATATTCACGTAATTTTAGGTTGATCTCATTTAGTAGATCATATGCGAAAAAGATGTTGCCAGTGGTTCCATTGCAATTAAGGATTTCCATAATTCAATTGGTTCAATGTTATTCCAATTTGTCCATGCACATTGTTTGACCTGAACAACAGCAATGGCTGTTCTTTGCTTTTCCTCAAACATCCTGACTTCTTCAATCACCATGTCTCCTTTTCCTTTTGGACCCTCTTTAGAGAATATCTTGCTGCTCATACTGCCCAATCCAGCTCTACTGGTTTGAGTGACGCCTATTAGATACTTTATTGCTAGGCTACATTCCATCTCCTGGTGGTCTTAACGGCCAACAGTTTTGTCCGTTATTTAATTTCTGGATATTCCTTGTTAATGATCTCGTCGGCTGAGTCGCACTTTACCAATTTTGAACTCTTCCACCAGCGAAGTCATTGGAAGCTGTAGGTTTCCAGAATTTGTATATAAATCTATTTTTGAAAAACAAGGAGGAACTCCAAGTCAGTTACGCAGATATGTATCACAAAACTGTTCAATTCCTGAATATATATATATATATATATATATATATATATATATATATATATAAATGAATATATATAAATATATATATATGAATCTCTCTCTCTCTATATATATATATATATGAATATATATATATATATATATGAATATATATATATATATATATATATATATATATGAATATATATATATGAATATATATATATGAATATATATATATGAATATATATATATATATGAATATATATATATGAATATATATATATATATGAATATATATATACGAATATGAATATATATATAATATATATATATATATATATGAATATATATATATACGAATATGAATATATATATATATATATCAATATATATATATATGAAGATATATGTATGAATATATATATACATGAATATATATATATACATATATATGAATATAGATATATGAATATATATATATGAATATATATACATATATATATATGAATATATATACATTGAATATGTATATACGCATATATATATATTCATATATATATTCATATATATTCATATATATATATTAATATATATATATTCATATATATTCATATATATATTAATATATATATATTCATATATATATTAATATATATATATATGTTCATATATATTCATATATATATTCATATATATATATATTTATTCATATATTTATATTCATATATATATTTATATATATATATTCATATATATATATATTCATATATATTCACATATATATATATATATATTCATATATATATATTCATATATATATTCATCTATATATATGAATATATATATATTCATATATATATATATATTCATATATATATATTCATATATATATATATATTCATATATATATATTCATATATATATTCATCTATATATGTATTCATATATATATTTATATATATATTACTTCAAATATATTCATATATATATATATTCATATATATATTCATATATATATATGTATCCATATATATTTTCATATGTATATTCATATATATATGTATATTCATATATATATTCATATATATATTCATATATATATATATTCATATATATATTCATATGTATATTCATATTTATATATGTATTCATATTATATATATTTATATAATAAAATAAATTTATATATTCATATATATATTCACACACATATACTCATATACATATATATATTCATATATGTATATATTCATATATATATTCATATATATTCATATATATATATTCACATATATATATTCATATATATATATTCATATATATATATATTCATATATATATATTCATATATATATATATTCATATATATTCACATATATATATTCATATATATATATATTCATATATGCATATATTAATATATATATATTCATATATATATTCACATATATATATTCATATATATATATTTATATAGGTATATATTCATATATATATTCATATTTATTCATATATATATATATTCATGTATATATATTCATATATATAAATATTCATATATATATATATTCATATATATATTCATATATATATATATTCGTATATATATATATTCGTATATATATATTCATATATATATATATATATTCGCATATATATATTCATATTTGTATATATATATTCATATATATATATATATATTCATATATATATATATATATGAATATATATATACATATAATCATATATATATATTCACATATATATATATATTCATATATTTACATTCATATATATATTACTATATATATATTCATATATATATATATATTCATATATATATATATTTATATACATATTCATATATTCATATATATATATATTCATATATATATTCATATATTCATATATATATATATGTTCATATATATATATATATTCATATATGCATGTATATATATATTCATATATATATATTCATATATTCATGTATATATATATATATATTCATATATATATATTCATATATTCATGTATATATATATATTCATGTATATATATATTCAAATATATATATATTCCTATATATATTCATATATATATATTCATATATATATAATCATATATATATACTCATATATATATATTCATATATATATATTCATAAATATATATTCATAAATATATATTCATATATATATATTCATATATATATATTCATATATATATTCCTATATATATATTCATATATATATATATATATATATATATTCATACATATATAATCATATATATATATATTCATATATATATATTCCTATAAATATATTCATATATATATTCATATATATATATTCATATATATGTATTCATATATATATTCATATATATATATTCATATATGTATTCATATATATATATTCACATATATATATATATATATTCATATATATATATGAATATAATCATATATATAAATATTCATATATTCATATATATATATAGTCATATATATATATTCATGTATATATATTCATATATATATATATGTTCATATATATATATATATGAATATATATATATATTCATATATATATATTCATATATTCATGTACATATATATATTCATGTATATATATATTCATACACATATATATATATTCCTATATATATATATATTCATATATATATATATATATATATTCATATATATATATATTCATATATATATATATTCATATATATATATTCATATATATATATTCATGTATATATATTCATATATATATATTCATATATATATATATTCATATATATATATATATATTCATATATATATATTCATATATATATATATATTCATAGAAATATATTCATATATATATATTTATATATATATTCATATATATATTCATAAATATATATTCATATATATATATTCATATATATATAATCATATATATATAATCATATATATATAATCACATATATATAATCATATATATATTCACATATATATATATATATTCATATATATATATTTCTATATATATTCATATATATATTCATATATATAGTCATATATATATTCATATATATATATTCATATATTCATATATATATATTCATATATATATATATTTATATATTCATATATATATATATGAATATATATATATATTCATATATATATTCATATATATATATTCATATATATATTCATTTATATTTATTCATATATATATTCATATATATATATATTCATATATATATATTTATATATATATATATACATTTATATATATATATATATATATATATATATATATATATATATATATATATTACTATTAGTATATCTTTATGTATACCCTAATCTACAAAATTTAACTTTAATAATTACGCTTGTATTCTGCTCTATTTATATATTTTGAGCTTTACCTTTTTTACTAGGATCGTTTTGAAAATATTATCTCACTGTAATATTTAATAAGAATAATTCATATATACATATATATATACAGGCATGTATACACATATTCACACACACACACACACACACACACACACACACACACACACACACACACACACACACACACACACATATATATATTTTAGGCAGGAAGGTTGAGCAGGGGAACAAAATATGAGAATATATATATATATTTATGGGAGAGAGAGAGAGAGAGAGAGAGAGAGATGGAGGGGGGGGAAGGAGAAACGCGAAACAGGAACAAAAAGTGAGGGGGGATGGGGTGCATGAAAACAAGGGAGATGTTTTTAAGAAATTATTAGCATAGTTTTTCTCTTTGAGAAAAGCTATAACTATTACATTGAAAAATGTCAATAGAGATTCTGCTGTTCTCTTTTGTTTATCATTATCTCTTTTGTTTATCATTAAAATCCTTTCAACTTCTAATCATGTGAAAAATGTTAATACAGGTTAATAAGATATGGATCTTTGTTAAGTGGTGAACATGTCGTGTTTGATGTTGAAACTTACCGACTGCAATAAATCCACACGCCAAGAGCACTGAGCAGCATTCCGAGAAACCCGCATGAAATTCCAATGATAATACCAGTCACTAAATTTAATCAGAGACGATACAAAATAATTTTATAAATAAATATAACAATTGCCACTATCGGCATGAATATATTCGTTACTTTTAATTAATTGCACATATATAAGAAAATAGGGCAATAAAATTACAAATGAATAACATCAAAAATTAATTTATTATAAACTTATAAAAAATACAAAAAAAATAATCCTTATCTCCAAAATATACATTCATCATATCAAAAAAAATAAAAAAAGCGGAATGGACCCGAATTTATTAATAATAATGAAACAAAAAAGACTTGGCACTATTTGCGTTTTAAATTTCTGACGGCTGTGTTCGTTGGAAAGCAAATAAACCAAACATTTTTTTCACTATTTACCAATAATATCCAGTGAGAATGCACCTGAAGATAGCCGGAGGTTACATCGGCCGAAACGTTGTGAAAAGAAAACAATCAAGATGAGAATAAAACTCCAAGTAATACAAAATAAATAATTATTAAAAAAAAAACCTGATAGATAGCAGAGAACAAAGGTCCAGGCACACCTATTTGCATGCCTAAGTTGCATAAGTTTTTTTAATCATTATTTATTTATTTTGTATTACTTGGAGTTTTATTCTCATCTTCGAATGAAACACTGTGTGTATAGATACATATTTATAAGTAATCAGGTTGACAAGATAATTCTTACGGTTTTTAACTTTTAAATTCAGATGAACATATCTCGGCTCAAACTAAAATTTATTGATCGAAATAAGCACCATCAAAATGAGCACACCTTTGCCAACACAAAACAAGTGTATTTATGCTGTTAAAACGTAAAAATCTTGCATTCTATTGGCGAGAAAATCGCTAAAGGCATTTTTGATATCGCGTAGGTTTTTGAAGGATTTCTCATGCACAATGTTGTCGAGATGCTTGAAAAAGTGGTAGTCAGTAGATGAGATGTTTGGAGAATATGGCGGATGAGGCAGAGTTTCATAGCCTAATTCGTTCAACTTCTGCAGGGTCGGTTTAGCAACGTGTGGTCAGGCATTTTCGTGGAGGAGAATCAACTTTAATGAAAACTTATTTGAATATACATCATTTAAAATCACAATGAAAAACTCCACAAGCACTTTCTTCTCAACCCAATATTTGGCTTATACCGACATGCCAAAGTTTTGGCTCAATTGTTTCTTTAAAGCCAAAACATTTAACAAGAAGACATATTTTGTTGCAAAACTAAAATATACTTTAGTCGAGATGGCATGATTTTATTGGCTAAGGGATTTAATTGTGCTTTTATGCAATTTATGTGTGAAGAAAATCCTCAAATAAACAAGAGAGAAGGAAAAGGTGATGTTCGCGATATTAGATATTAACTGAATATACGTTGTCGCAATTATTCATTCTCAAACGACCAGTAGACAGTCTGTTCATAGTATATAAACAGAAACACATTCATACACGCACGCTGACAAAATACAAAAAAAAAAAAAAAAATAATAAAATAAAAAATACAAATACATTTTATTTTTTTCCACAGAAATCACCACTTATCAAGGCCCGGAGGCCACTCGAGGATAAGGGTCAATGGGTATACATTAGTCAATGTGATTATAGCGTAGTAAACATAACTAATGGGAATTTTGTAAATTGGATTACTTAGGGGGGCGGTTCATCAAGAACTTGTTTACGTTGGACTTGAAGACAATTAGATTGTAGTCAGCTGGAAAGCAGGCAATTGGAAGAGAGTTACACAGGCGTGTAGTCTTAAGAAAGAAACTTTGTCCATGGAATCTACATTTATGTTTAGGCACAGATAAAGAGTGTGGGAAATTAATGATAGTGGTTTTGGCTAGACGAGTGTTTTTTGTGAAAGTTTGGCGGAGGGGGGACCATATCAAGTGTTTGAAAAATCAATTATATTCTGTTAATGCAAAGAAGTTTATTTGTGTTGTTGTTGCGTTTGTGATAACCCTCTACTACTATATTATTACTATTTATAAATTTTAAAAAAAGTTTCTTTAATACTTTGAGATGACGGTTCATAAGTTGTGCATTCGTTTTGCGGACTGTTATCCTCAGCTTCATACTTGTTGTTTCACCACGTTTCGGCCAACTAATTCTCTGGCCTTTTTCGTGGCCGGATAGCAATGTTGAGTCTTGTAACTGTATCCCTAGTAATGACTGCCTTCCATAGTTGTTATGTCACCACGTTTTGATCAATTAATCCTTTGGCCTGCTTAGGTAGGATTGAAACTGCTATCTCTAGACAATGCCCACCTTGTACCGTAGAGACTCAACGCCTTTATCCACTGCACCACTACTGACTAAAGATTTGTTAGGAGGATTTCGTTGGGAAATATTGCCCAATCATGCATATTCTCCTAACTCTCTCGGATTATCACTTATTCGGAGGATTACAAAACCTTTAGACGACCTTAGATTGGTATCATGAGAGGAGATTGAACAAGAGTTAGATTCATTTTTTTATTTTTTAATTTTTTTTTATTACATTTCCACCCCAAACAAGGCACATTGCCACTTTGGTGTAGGGGGCTACTATCAGGGGCAGCAACTACTGGGACACTATGTTGGGATTTGGGCAGCAAGATGTCAGTTCACGTTACACTTGAACTTCTGCATGTCAGTACAGTTAGGGAAGCAGGAACCTGGAATGGAATTCCAGAGTCTCGCGGTTCTGGGGAAGAAACTACTGGAGTAGAAAGATCTTTTACATGTAGGGATCTCTACTGTGTGGGGTGGGATTTAGCTGCCTATCGGGTTTGCCGAGGGTGTCTACATCGTGGGGGCACAAGTGTCTGCAGTTCGTCAGTGCATTCGCCATTAAAATACTTGTAGAACAGGCAGAGGGATGCAATGTTTCGTCGATGGGACAGAGGCTGAAGCTTAGATGCCAGTTCAGGGCCTATCAGATTGGCAACTCTCTTTTGAACCTTGTCTAGGAGCGAGAGACTAGTAGCAGATGCACCAGCCCAAATGTGACAACAATACTCCATACATGGGCGAATGGTGGCCTTATAGAGGTACAGGATACTTTCAGGTGTTAGTAGTTTTCTAGCACGGTAGAGAGAGCCTACCTTTTTCGCAGCGGCCCTGGCAATGTTTTCAATATAATTGTTCCAACTCATGTTTCCTGTGAACGTTAGGCCAAGCAGTTTAAAAGATGTACTCTCAGACAGGGAGTCACTGGCCATTGCTATTGGTGGCAGAGAAGGTTTCTTGTAATTATTGAAGGAAACTAGTTTAGTCTTGGCAGCATTGAATGTGACTATCCATTTATGTCCCCATTCCACTACAGATTGGAGGTCATCATCTAGTGTTTTTGCCATTTCTTTAGTTATGTGTTCATTTGTTTTCCTGTCATGCCTGTTATAGAGTGTGGTGTCATCAGCATATATACCCATCTCAGAGGCAGTTTTGTTGGGGAGGTCATTAATAAATATCAGGAACAATAGAGGTCCAAGGATAGATCCCTATTTCAGATCAAAATCTAAAGAATTTTACAAGCGAAGTGTTTATAAGATCGTTGCGAGATGGAATTAAGTTATAGATAGTAATAGTGCCTCTTGTTATGAACCCCCCCCCCCCAAAAAAATATATTCATTCATTTTCAAAATAAATTTTAAATCGGCAAAATCTTTTGCACTAACGCAATGGCCGTTGAGAAAAGTCTTTATAAATAAATTCGAACTTATCTTTTCTTTCTATTCTTTATCAGACGTAATCTGATTGCGGCGTACAGGTGCAAAGATTGAAGTCAAATGAAACTCAACTATGAATATACCTACGAATTTGTGTCGCATTCTTAATCCCTCTTGGAAGAACACGTTATGTTTGTTAAACTCAAAATTAAAACACTAAAACAGTTTTTGTGAATTTTGATCGAAAGTATTATATATATATATATATATATATATATATTTATATATATATATATTTAAGATTCTTATTATTATCAAGCCCCTTTAAGAATACTTAAGGATGAGCACTGTCTGTTGAATAATAACTAAAACGCAGCGTTTATTCAATGTTCACGACTCGTGTTCGTTCTATCACTCGAGATTGTCTAATGTATTCACCAGAATTTGGGGTTAAATAGTTCTTAATTTCCTTCATTCCTGTGACAATTCTTTGGTGTCACTGAGGTAAAGGTTTAGCAACTGAAGAAAAAGGTGGCTTCGCGGCTGCGTTTGAATCTCATGATAAGCAGAAATTGTCACCCCCTACACCGATGATTACGTAAGCATAAAACACTAGCGTCTGTAGGTATAAAGAATAATTATTGTTTAATTTATATATATATATATATATATATATATATATATATATATATATATATATATCTTATATATATACAGACTTGTATGTAATATACTGAGTTCGTGTAATCTAGTAAATTTTCATATACCAATAAGTTTTAAGCCTATATTTAAGCTTATATATGTATACTAATTTAAGCTTATATATATACGTATACTAACAAAGTTCCTACCTGAACATTTGACCTTACCTTGAAAAATAGTGTGCAACATCCCTAGATCGGAGACGATCATCATGTCAGGTTTGGTCATGATCAGTTCAATGGTGTGGGCTGTAGGAGAATATATATACATAGGCTATGATCTTGACCTCGACCTTGAAAAATGGTGTGAACCATTTTTCAAGGTTGGGGACCATTACTATGCCAGGTTTGGTTATGACTAGTCTACATGTTTGGGCTGTAGGAAAGTTGTACACACACACGCGCTACTACTTTATATATATATATATATATATATATATATATATATATATATATATATATATATATATATTACTATAGAATTATATAACACTATCCGTGAACGAATAGGTCAAAGGATTTACCACTATTTATTCAAGTATGATAAAAAAAAGTTCATAAACCGTGACATATCTATTAAGACATTCTTTTTTTTTTACATAACTAAAAACAATAAGTTTATTTATTTCTGTATTATCCTTGTTGATATTTAATCTACATATGTGTTTATGGAATATACAAACACACCATGTAAGTCAGACGGCAAAATACTGCAATTAAGAAGTAATGTTGAAAAGAGAGAGAGTAATTATTTCTGTAAATGCTTACGGAGACATTAAAAATGACCTTAGGGAGAGGCTGAGAGAGAGAGAGAGAGAGAGAGAGAGAGAGAGAGAGAGAGAGAGCGAGGGAGGGTGAGAAAAATGCAAAAATAACTAGGTGCAAGATGGGTAACTTGTTCACGTAATTGCAAATTATAACTCACATACGCCTATTAGTCCTCCTCCTCCTCATCCTCATCCTCATCATCTACGTTTTACATGTTGGCATATGTTGAACAGCTTTTAGAAATTGACATCCAAATTAGCCATCTTTCTCTCAATCAATTCTCATGGTTTCCTTGGCATACCCCTGTGAACCCAGTCTGCTACCTTAATTGTTCTAAATCTATTAACCCAAGAACTCTTATCCATTCTTTTTATGTGGCCATACCATCCAAGTCTACTGTTCTTAAGATTATCAGATTTAAGCCCATCTTTAAGACTTGCGTTACGCATCCATCGTATCATTTTTATATTATTCATATCATGCAAACGCATACCCTCAGCTCCCACTGGTCAGATTTCAATTCCACAAGTCATCACAATCCTATGAAATTTAAATTATTGTATATTAATCATATTTACGTGGCGTTAATCGACCATTTCTATCAACTATTTAATAGATTAGTTTTATTATGGAATGGCATAAAAGCTTTTGTCTCATTGAAATAGAGAAGGCGTAAATCATTTGAAACCCTGTAAATATTTCTTTAAAAAAGAATTCCATTTCACAACTGGCGTCTCTGGTTTTGTATTTTAAGCATAGATGTATATCAAGTTGTTCTTGTTTTGTTCATTTTTACATCCTCGCTCAAACCACTTTAAAATAAGGTACACAAAACTACAACCTTCTATATAAATAAAAATGTAGACGTATGTGTGTGTGCATATCTAACAAGTAAACTTTTAAACTACTAGTCACATAACACTGAAATTCTTAGGAAATAATATTCATGCAACAAGGGTGGTTTATAGTGAATAATATTTCTGCTTACATGCATGTATATCGCATACAGAATCGGCAAATTTACATGTAAAATGTTCATTAAGCATTAGTTAACATTTTCATTTTTTGTGTGCATGCACGTACATTCGGTTCATTTCTTTCAATTTTTTATCAGGCTGGAACGCTCATTTTTTTAAATTTCAATTCTAACTGATGACACCAACTCATTTTTACATTTCTTTTTATTAAAAAAAAAAAAAATCATACGTACATTTTACACGCGGTTTGAAATTTGTAAATATGAAAAGAAACCTATATATATTTTTTACGAACTCATATGTACTTAATTTCATACATTTTTTTAAGACAGAGGAAGGGGGAATTGATCCATAGATCTTTTGTTACAGGAAAAAGGGCTGCCCTTTTCCATGTTAATGAGAAGAACATTAGATAAGTGAAAATGAGATTAGGATAAGCCGAGATTCGAACCTTGTACGCAAGGTTCAGAAATAGAATGTTAGAAATCGGAATGTTAAAAAGGTCTATCGTTAAATTCTATTATAAATAGTAAGATATTGTTTAGATCTTAAAAGAATTGATTGTCCATTCTTTTACGAAACTGAATATTAAAAATGTCAGCTAATGGAGCTAGAGTTAGTCAGATAAGTGTATTTAGGCAGAACAGTTGAGTCTGCTAGTAAGCCGAGTCAGTAGAGATCAGGAGAGTCAGTTAGTTGGCAGTCAGTGGTCAGCTGCCCCTTTGGAAGCGAAGGGTAGAAATATTAAACTATGTAGAACAAATGTGAATTCCTGACGTCATCATCATTCGACCGGTCCAATGAAATAAAGAATCACCTTCGATATTTTGTAACTGTTTGTCTTCGTGTCGTCATTCCACAGATTAAAAAGTAATGTGTTAAACATCTTACTGTGAACATTGCGTAACCCTTCCAAGAATATGTATCTCTCCTCCTCTCTATATGTGTTATAAGAAATATAAGAACTGTGCATCTATCACCCTATCACTCTCAGTATATATATATATATATATATATATATATATATATATATATATATATATATATATATATATATATATATAGTCCCACGCATCTTAGAACATGACTGTGTATGTATAAATGCCCCCTCTCATCATCATTGTTATATCCGTTATATGTATTGGCCCAATATGAACTCATCGTCATCCTTAAAAATGTCCCCCGCTATTCAACATCTATAGCGATTTGAGTGTCGTGACCATTTTATTCTGCAAGAGTAAAAAACGAACTATACCACGAGAACACAACAAAAGGTCCATTGAAAAAAAAAAGACACAACGCGAAAAAACCAACAAACAAACAAACAAACAAAAAAGCTAGACGAAATACACGCATACAGAATGAAAAAAAAATAACTCTCATATGAAAGGCAAAATATATTTTAAAAAAGAGATGAGATGCCGCAAAAGAAAAACGATTAACAGTCGTAGATATGACTGAAAAAAGGAACACTTGTGAAAACAAGTCACCACGCGTAATTCATTGATAAATTAATTATTTTAAAAATACACACATACACACAAGTAGAGAAATTGGGGCCATTTATTATTGTAAAATTTAGATCAATGTGTCTAAGTTGGAATTTTTGAAAATTGCTTTTCATAGCTGTCAATCAAACAAGAAATTTTCACAAGAATCAAAGTCTTGCACTTTAAAACAGCATTTGCAAATACTTTTGTGAAAAAGGCATTTTTGGTGTTCATAGTTGAACTTTACACCTTTCTAGTGTTTTTTGATTTTTTTTTTAAAAAAGGGACAACTTTTTTGACAGACTTTGTTAATGGTTGTTGTTACAGAAAAAAAAATTCACGAAAAAGTTATAATTGTAACGTTAAATGTGTAATCATAGTTTAATATAAGAGTGTATTTTTTTTGCAAATGTTTGAATAAATATTGTAAATTGTTTTAAATGTATGAATTCAAATCATAAATAAGTAGATAAATTAAAATGAAAGAAACAAGTCACAGGAAAAATAAAACGAAAAGATAATTGAGACAAATGGTTGTCCTCGAAATAAGTTAGAATTTCAGAGAGGGGACAATAGAAAATTACGTAAACGGGTATTTTGATAGTTCTTCGGATGTGATAAGCCAAAAAAGAGAATTTTTCTTTTTGATTTTTCTTTTTGTTTTTGTTTAATGCCAATAAACATTTTTCGCAAGAGGTGTAGCTTGCCAGGAGACAACATTAGAGATGTCCATGTTAGGGAAATATAAATAGGTCCTGCGATATTGTGTGCTTTTAAAGCATGCTGCACAGGACGGCATCGAGCAGAATTATAAGTCTAGGCACAATAAATTAAAAAGGCAGGCGTTGAAGGATACGAGAATTCCTTAGGGTACCAAAGGACTATAAGAGTCAGTACCACGGGCAAATCACATATAGCATTAAGAAGGGAAAAAGTAAAATATACCGTAAGTACGTAGTAAGGAAAGATATAACCTTATATATTTTTTTAGAGATGTATGAATACGGGATATCTCTGCTGGAATCTTGGACGCTCTGATGAAAAAAAGAGAAAAATCACAGAAATCTGGGTCATAGTTAGAATTCAGTGCGCAAATAAGAATTTTGGCGCAAGGGATGGGGGTTATTTAGTTAAGGGTGATGTTTTCTAAGTCTTTATCAAGTTCTAAGAGTCCAAGTAAAGAAATCCGAGCGATCAGTGTGATGAAAAGGTATATCTCAATAATGAGAAGCCAACCACACAGATGTAAGTAAATGAGCTTTGTTGTATGTCCCAAAATATAAAATAGTTAGAAATTAGAATGGCTCTAATCAGGCGAACAAAAAAGGATCAGGACACATTTGGACGAAAAAGTCGCCGATTTCGTGAAGATGTTAAATGAGACCTCGGTTTACGGAATAAAGGTGGCTGGATGAATCAGTTAATATATAAATCATAGAAGGTATACCGCACACACACAAAAAGGAAATGCCGGGAAGATCAGAGAGAGATTCTGATCTAAATGAAATAATTATGAAGTCAGTTGAAAAAGGGCTGACTAAAGAGTCTGATCTTTCTTAGCCAAGTGGTTGTATAGATATAGAGAAAAAATGTACTAGAATTTAAAAATGCGTACATTTTGGAAAAATGGGAAAGAAAAGGAATGTTACAAGAAAAGGGGCTGTCCGTTTCCATGGAAATAAGAAGAACAATAGGTAAGGGAAAATGAGATTAGGATAAGCCAAGCGGGAGAGGTAAGGGAAAATGAGATTAGGATAAGACAAAGCGGGAGAGGGCAGAGCGGTAGCTCTAGATATATCTAAGGCTTTTGACAGGGTATGGCATGAGGGTCTCCTCAGGAAGATTAGATCATACGGTATCACTGGTAGAATACTTAACATAATTAAATCCTTCTTAGATAAGAGAAAAATCCAGGTTGTCCTCGATGGTCGTACATCTAAACAATATGATATAAATGCGGGAGTGCCCCAGGGATCTATCCTTGGACCTCTGCTGTTCCTGATATTCATAAATGACATCCCTGACAAAATTGCCTCTGAGATGGGTATATATGCTGATGACACCACACTCTATAGCAGGCACGACAGAAAAACAAATGAACATATATCTAAAGTAATGGCAGAAACACTAGAGGATGACCTCCAATCAGTAGTGGAATGGGGACAAAAATGGATGGTCACGTTCAATGCCGCCAAGACAAAACTGGTTTCATTCAATAATTACAAGAAACCTTCTCTACCACTTATAGCAATGGCCAACGACTCTTTATCTGAGAGTACGTCTCTCAAGCTCCTTGGCCTAACGTTCACAGGAAACATGAGCTGGAACAATTACATCGAGAGCATTGCCAGGGCCGCTGCGAGGAAGGTGGGCTCTCTCTACCGTGCTAGAAAACTACTAACACCCGAAAGTATCCTGTACCTCTACAAGGCCACTATTCGCCCATGTATGGAATATTGCTGTCATATTTGGGCTGGTGCATCGGCTACTAGTCTCTCGCTCCTTGACAGGGTTCAAAAGAGAGTCGCAAATCTGATAGGCCCTGAACTGGCATCTAAGCTTCAGCCTCTGTCCCATCGTCGAAACGTTGCATCCCTCTGCCTGTTCTACAAGTATTATAATGGTGAATGCTCTGATGAACTGCAATCACTTGTGTCCCCACGACGTAAACACCCTCGAGAGACCCGACAAGCTGCAAAATCCCACCCCCACACTGTAGAGATCCGTAGATGTAAAAGATCTTTCTACTCCAGTAGTTTCTTCCCCAGAACTGCTAGACTTTGGAATTCCATTCCAGGTCACTGCTTTCTCAACTGTACTTACTTGCATAAGTTCAAGTGCAACGTGAACCAACATCTCGCTGCCCAAATCCCTACATAGTACCCCAGTAGATGTTTCCCCTGATAGTAGCCCCCTACACCAAAGTGGCAATGTGCCTTGTTTGGGGTGAAAATGTAAAAAAAAAAAAAAAAGCCGAGACTCGAACCTTGTAACGAAGGTTCAGAAATAAAATGTTAGAAATCGGAATGTTAAAAAAGCCTATTGTTAAATTCTATTATAAATAGTTAGATATTTTTTTATATTGTAAAAAGAATTGATTGTTCATTCTTTTATAAAACTGAATATTAAAAATGTCAGCTAAAATGAATGAACAATGCAAATTAAAAATACATTGTTAAAAAATAGGTTAGTTGAGAATTCTTTGTTGTCAAAAGTGTGTCAGAGAAAACGTGAATTGGTCACGTTTGGGAAACACACTTCTGACGTCATAGCAAAAGGAGGATTCTCAACATAGGAGCTATTTAGTCAGATCAGAGTAGTTGAGGCAGAACAGTTGAGCCTGCTAGTGAATAGTAGAGATCAGGAGAGTCAGTCAGTTGGCAGACAGTGGTCAGCTACCCTTTTGGAAGCGAGGAGTAGAAAGATTGAACTATGTAAAACAAATGTGAATTCCTGACGTCATCATCATTCGACCGGTCCAATGAAATAAAGAATCACCTTCGATATTTTGTAACTGTTTGTCTTCGTGTCGTCATTCCACAGATTAAAAGGTGATGTGTTAAACATCTCATAACGAACTTTGTGTAACCCTTCCAAGAATATGTATCTCTCCTCCTCTCTATATGTGTTATAAGAAATATAAGAACTGTGCGTCTATCACCCTATCACCCTCAGTATATATATATATATATATATATATATATATATATATATATATATATAGTCCCACGCATCTTAGAACATGACTGTGTATGTACAAATGCCCTCTCTCTGTCATCATCATCATTATCGTTATATCCGTTATATGTATTGGTCCAATATGAACTCATCGTCATCCTTAAAAATATCCACTACTATTCAACAGAATGACACACCGAATACGGACCATGCTGAAATAGCAACATTATTATTTAAGAAAGCCATTAACTATTCTGTACTTTCACCTAACAATTTATTAAATAAGAAACTGACATATATTTTATCTCTATTTTTATTTAGTATTAGTTAACATTAAGTATCCGTTTCTCAATCCAATTTTTTGATTAGTCTATTATAGAGCAAGTGTTGCCTAATCCCTAACTGCACTTATAAATCTTTATTTTTTTGAGTAGTATGAATATTAAATAAGTTGCTTCTGCAGTGTAGTACCTATAATAAAAAATACAAACAATTTATAATGAAACCATGTATTTCGAAAAACTGCTGAGTCATTTTCTGGAAGTGGCGTCATGTGTTTATGGTGGGAAGGGGGAACAAAGCACGATTATGTTGCTTTTAAAAATACTCTGGAAGCCGCTAGGAATTACCAAACCTTCATTTTTAGGCGAGGTTGGGGTGTGATGAATTAGTGCCTGTTCATTTTCCCAAGCATTACCACCACTTTTTCTGTTTATGAAGAGGGAGCCAATAGATGATTTCACTGAAATGGTGCATCAGAACAGATACTAAACTTTGATCTTAACCAAAAGGCCAAGCGTAATATAGTTTTCTACCACGCATTACCTCCTCTTCAAAAAATACAAAATAACTGATACAACATATATTTTAAGAGGTGGGGGAGGAGAATATGGAGTAAGTCCCAGAAATGGCTGAAGCAGTTTATGATTTCAAAATTACTTTATTTCATATATATTTTTAAAGGAAGGTGGGATACAGAGTCAGGCCCGGAAACGGCTTCAGCAGTTTACGATCTCAAAATTTAACATTATATTTATGTCAGTGAGGAAGGGGGGATATGGTGTCAGTCTGGGAAATTGTTGAAAAAATTTACGATCTCAAAATTACTTTATTTCATATATATTTATAAGAGATAGGAGGATATGAAGTCAGTCTCAGAAATGGCTGAGGCAGTTTATGATCTCAAATCTCCTTTATTTCATATCTATTTTTAAGAGGGGGGGGGTGATATAGAGTCAGTCCCGGAAATGGCCGAAGCCGTTTCAGATCTCAAAGTTTCTTTATTTTTTACCTATTTTTAAGAGAGATGGGATTATATGGAATCAGTCCTGGAAATGGTTGTAGAATTATACGATCTCATATTTACTTTATTTCATATATATTTTTAAGACAGGGGGAGGGAGGGAAATGACATACGGAATACAGACTATGCTGAAATAATAACTTTATTTAGAAAGCGATTCTTAATATGGGGAAGGATTTTTTTTTAACTATTCTGTACTTTCACCTAACAATTTAATAAATAAAAAAACTGACATATGGAATATGGACCGTGCTAAAATAATAACGTTATTGTTTAGAAAGCCATTATTAATATGGAGAGGGTATGTCTTTTTTAACTAATCTGTACTTTCACCTAATAATTTGATAAATAAAAAAACTGATATACGGAATACGGACCGTACTTAAATAATAACATTAACGTTTAGAATGTCATTCTTAATATGGGGAGAGGAAGGTATTTTTAAAAAACTATTCTGTACTTTTACCTAACAGTTTATTAAATAAGAAGCTGACATACGGAATACGGACCGTGCTGAAATAATATTTACATAATACAAAATAATGTCGAAGCAAGAAATACGCACGCATATATGGATGCTGGAAGTTACATAATCAAATAATAATATAAATTTATTTTTAATGAATAATTGCACAAAATAATTTCCTTTATATCTGTTTCAGTGAATACGGAAAATGTCTACATTCTAACAGTTTTCTTAGTTGGAACAAGTGTTTTCAAAATCAGCTGAAGCGAAATAAAATATATTCATGCCAATAACATAGTGAAAGGTAAAGAGGAAAATTGGATAGTCCGAATCAAATATCAATATGTCAGATGGATTGCTATTTGGGTTCGACTTTGAAAGCCCGGCAAGATAAATTCATATGCTAGATGATACACTAGACGAGAATGAAAATAACAACAACTGGAACAGGTGTTAACAATAATATTAATCGTTACCAGCATTACACATATGTACATCAACAAGATATAAAATGCATTAACAAAGACCACATAAAAATAGAGAAACTTAGGAATAATTAGTACATGAATTGTAATTTAAGAAATACATGCAATATTTAATACACGCATTGTTCAATTAAAGCGACAACACGGTAGAATGTGCGTTTGCATGAATGCAATCCTCTCCCTCTCTCTTTCTCTCTCTCGCTACTACTTCATTTAATCACATAAATTAATATACGAAATTATAAATCTATGCGTAAACTTTAAGTATTTACTTCAACAGTGCTCAATACGTAGGTAGAGCTAGGCAGTAAGTTATAAAATATATATGGCAATTAAGCTATACAGAATATCCGCTAGGATTCATCAGGCTTATGCGAGGAGTTTTGGTTGTCTTGCGTTTTTATATGCGCAAATGTTTTTAGTTAGACAATCAGCTTTCTAGTTTCCACCGCTCCCTTACTAATTGCCTCAAATTGTTTTAGTAATGCATATAGAATTCATGACCAAGATTTTTAGTTGTTGCCTATAAGCAGAAAGGTCCATTTAGTTGTATTAAAAAATACTGATAAATCCTAGCGTGGATTAAACGCGGAATATTCTGTGTAGCTTAATTGCCATATATATTTTATAACTTACTACTACTACTACTACTACTATATATATATATATATATATATATATATATATATATATATATATATAAAATTTGGAATTTACCTATTTGGAATTTACCCATTGGATTGAAACTTTAAATTCGACCGTTTTGGATTTTACCATTTTTGGATTTTTACCCTTCACCGGATTATCCATTCATGTGAAATCTTTTTATCATTTTTCTTTTGCCTCCTGTTCCCCTTACCTCACCCTTTTTTCTTTAACCAAGTAAGATCTGTGACTTACTTGTAGTTTCATTAAATACTTTTATATGCAAAATCATATCCTGCATTTTGCTAATTCCTGCCCTCTGATGAGAAGGAGAGTATTTCTTCGAAACTCCGTGGATTAAGGACTATCCACTTATCTTGTGTTTCCTTTTTTAAAATTATATATGTTTTTAACTCTTTTTCAAGATGTCTTTTAACATGTTTTATTAATCATTTGTTCATGTATATATATATATATATATATATATATATATATATATATATATATATGTGTGTGTGTGTGTGTGTGTGTGTGTGTGTGCAAAGTTACTTTGTCTGTGTGTGCACGCGCGTGTATGTGGAACAATCTCTACAAAACATCAATTTTTACTTTACAGACTTGAAACTTGATATGTAAAAGATTTGAACCTGTGAAACAAATTCGATTTGGTTTATGGCCGGTAAAATAGCTGTCAAAGGACCAAAATTAAAAAAAAAATGAACTTGCGAAACATAAGCTGACTAATCGTGTTACTTCTATGCATGCGTAAATATACATTAACAACGTTATTTTTAAAGTTTTTATATGCGTATGAGCTTAGCTCAGATGATAATAAATAATGACGGAGAGCTATATGTTTTGATTTCGATTCTAGCTGATGGCATTTTTTTATCTTTTGAAATCATTACTATATATTGGGTACAATATAATAATCAATAGAACATAGACGGCCCGTTAGTTTATTTATATTTTCCTCAAATTGTTGTAGTAATGCGTATAGAATTCATGACCAAGTTGTTTAGTTGTTGCCCATAATCAGAAAGGTTCATTTAGTTGTGATCAAAAAGTAGATTTTATGCACCAACTCATAACTTAAACTTTATGTTTAAACTCATGTTGAACACCAGAGAGGTTAAACATACGTCCGATTCGACCGACTGCAATGGCATAAGGCTATTTTTAGCCTCATTTCGGACTTACAATCAAATAGGATATCCAAGAGGATCAAATTACCTGATCACAACGCCTACTTTTGGTCAGAGCCAATTATGTGACTTGAAGTTAAATAAATCTCATACAGCAGCATAAAACAACGCTATAAAGTAAGTCATCCGCCATTGAGCCAGCATTTAAGATAGTTACAACTACTCAGCATTAAAAGCAACTAACGGTTTTCTGAAGGCAAAGCGATAGATAGAGATGAGAACATTCAGCGGTAGAGTTTAAATTACTGCCCGCTTTCAAATAGAGATTTGTACTGGCTATGGATGTCCTGATAGCATTCAGAAATTACCACACCTTGCAATAAGCTTGATCTTGTGTCACATCCAGTTCTTGAGGCAAGCAGAAATGGCAAGATTCCAGAGTAGACTCGATGATGTATAATATGTAGTCCTCGATGTGTTATAAGATAGCAACACCCCATACCAATCACGACCTTGTGTCGCATCTAGTCAAAATAGTGTTAAATAGTCACAGTTCATACTAATACTTGATGTCTTCAGAAAATGTTATACCCCACATTAAGTGCCACATTTATTCCTCGAAGTGTTCAGGAATAGCCACGCATATACTTCGTTTGACCTTGTGTCAGATCCAACTCTCTAAGTGTTCAGAAATAGTCACATTTATACGTACCTTGACCTTGTACCGAATCCGATCCTACAAGCAATCCCATATAGCTACAACCATAATTAATTTGACCTTATACCACATACAGTCCTCAAGGTGTTCAGAAACAGTGACATGCAAACTGAGCTCAGCATTGTGTCATATCCAGTTTTCTATACTTCAGCAATAGTCAACCTCATAATTAGATTGACCTTGTGTCACATGCATTAAAGTGTTCAGAAATAGCACACCAATACTTATCTCGATCATGTCATATCTAGTTCTCCAAGAATTCAGAAATAACCATACACATAATTTAACCTTGCGTCTCATCCTAGAGGTGTTCAGAAATAGCAATACAAGTACTTAGTTTTACCTTTTGTTGAATCCACTTCTTCAAGTGTTCAAAAGTAGCGCCACACGAACTTACCTCGACTTTGTCCCACATCCAATTCTAAGAGTGTTCAGAAATAGTCACACCATACTTAGCTAGACTTTGTATAATATCTAGTTCTCTAAATATTCAAAATAGTCGCCATAGTCTCTTAGCTCTATTTTATGTCACATGTACTTCTCCAAGCGTTCAGAATTGGTCACACCCATACCTAGCTTGACCAAGTATCACGTAAAATCCTCGAGGTTTTCCGAATCACCGCATACTGACTTTGTTGCAAATCCTGTTCTTTAAGTGAATGTTACATCAATACGTGACTTGACTTTGTGTCAAGTATAGTTTTTCAAATGTTCAGAAAAAGCGACACATATGCCAAGCTGATCCAATGACACATGCAGTTCTCGAAGTGTTCAGAAATAGCTACACTCTTTACACACGAAACTCTTGTATTGAGGCAGTTGTAAATAACGATCATATAAGTTGGTAACAAATGGAGAAAAAAACCAAACTTACTTGATGACTTGGGTTTATTGACAAAATAGGCAGCTGAAGATGGACTAGTCTCAACAGAAGATGACGTTCGTTCCAAAAGCGTTGTAAAATGTAAAATCGTTGTCGACTCTGTTTTATCGACTGCCAAAAAAAGAAAGAAAGAAAGGCAATTAAAAACTAATTAGCTTGCTCCCCATGCTATATAAGTACTCTTACTTATTATGAGAGGGGCACATATCTTCTATCCAATTTTTAATTTCGTTAGAAGACAGAATAACGCTATAGTAGATACTTATTATCTGCGATTTATATCTATATTTTATAATTATATTTATACTAGCAATTCAACCCAGTTTTGTTCGGGCCTTATGTTTTGTTCATAACTTTACATGATATGCATATATATTAAAACGTTTGACTCATGTCCAGAGTTTGGTAGAGTTTTCAAAGGTCAACTTATTGAACTTTGATCCCTTTACAGGCAAATTTCTTGCCGAAAACCGATTAAAAAGATTTTTTCCAAATCTCAATACTCCTTATGTAAAATCTCGAGTCTGTAGACTGGAAATTGACATGAGTAATTTGGTAGGGAAATGTACACACAGACACACACAGAGACAATTTTACTTTTATAGAAATATAGATTAAGTAGCTACTCTTTATTTATATTTGCCTGGCAGATTCGTACAAATACCTGGTTTAGAACCCAGGTACGGTGTTACCCCCTCTCGATGTGATGGACCCGCAAACTTTGTCAGGACATTCATCTAGGAGAAGAAAAACTTTGATGTAAAACCCGTGTTAATGACCTCACAAGTCATTGCACCACACTACCGGTGGTGAAAGACCTTTTTAGTCCTAAACAACAACTTTCCTGGAGTTGCAGATTCAAATAAATTATCTGGTTTGCAAACCTAAAGGAATAGGTAGACTTAAGAAATAGTTAGGCTTCCACACTTCGTTTTTGTCTATTAACCAGGCATAAATGTACAATTAAGGACTCATCAGACACCCAGTGCTTGACCTTGTTTCTTGATTAAGACAAAAAACACCGCCCCCAATCCTTTCTTTCTCCCATTGATTTTATTTCCCATCTATCTTAAACTAAGCAACTCTGTGACGCTTGCTTACTATTCATGTCCATGCAACTAGTTTGTGCTGCTCTTGTTTGACAGGTTGAGAGTACAGGGTTGACAATTTGTCTGGCTGCTGATTCCGACTGGCATTACAGGAGCCCTAACTCTTTGGTAGCACTTAGAGCGACTGCTCTATAATCATTTGTATAATATGAGGATGGTTGTGTTTCCATGTCGCATATGCAAAAGGACCTTGCAGTTATCTTCAGTGGGGTTTATCGAGCCACAACCATCTTGACAAGGCACAACTAATAATCTACTTGTGTGTGAATATTTGGCATCAAACTGACTTACTTTGCCCCACCAACTCTACCCTCAAACTAAAAAAAATCAAACGAAATGATATTCAAAGCAAAAAAAAAAAAGACATGCTCAAACTAGACACGAGCCTAAACAAAACCAATCTGCCTACTCCCTTGAGCCTCGCATAAACAAATATCTATGAACTTATAATAAGTAAATTAGATGATGTAGAATCTTTTCTCCTAGTAAAACCCCCGGATACCATAGCATTACGTGAAACAAACCTACAATCCTCAACCCTTTCTAAATGCTTTAACATAACAGGATATTTTTCTCTCTACCGACTAAATTTTATAAACGCTAGAAATAACTATAAGAGTGAAATAAATGCAGCTAAGAGAATAACACAAAACTTATCGAATTACAGAAAATAAGAACTCATGATTTCTTGAAAATCTATACGGCTAATAAAATTCTAAATGTCTATTTATTTATTTATGTGTATGTGTATATATACCAATAAAACTTTCAAACAGATGCATCGAATTAAAACAAATTCTTTTTTCCCCCTGAAAGGTGTGAATCCTTAGATTGTCCTTTATATATGGTTCGTAATGAAGAACACCGAGTCACATAAAAAGCCCAAAATAAGGGGGTTTGGGTCGTTTCGTGCCAATGCCGAAAAAGATACCTGCCCATGTCAACGGAATTTAGCACTGTCTGTAAACAGTCGCGGTAACATCTTTCGACATACGGACAGGACTTGTGGCGCAATGGATAACGCGTTTGACTAGGGGCCAGAAGATTCCAGGTTCGAATCTTGGCAAGTTCGTAATAATTTTAAACTATCATTTTATCCAAAGTTTACTTATTATCCTTACCCTTAGTTATTTTTTCATTGATTTTGTTTCGTGCATATGGGAATTTCCCAGACTCTGAGTTCACAAGGTAAACGTTGATAGTAAGACGATGTTGAGTGTACTCGATTTTGTGTTTGACTCGATGTTGTGTGTGCCGACGTGGTGCAGCCGCTAGTTTATTATAGAATTATAAATAATGGAGAATCAACAATTCCACCACTAAAGAACAACTATGAGATCGCTTGCACAGCAACTGAGAAAACTAGCTTACTTGCTCGACGTTTTTTAATTTATTTTTTACATTTTTATTCTCCCATTTGGACGCAAGGGGTTATTATTTGGGATCATGTCTAATAGTGGACTGTCGGGCGTTGAGCAGCGAAATGCCTGCCCACATTACATTTAAACTTCTGCAGGTTAGTACAGCCGGGGAAGCATGAGCTTAGAAGAACATTCCAAAGTCTAACAGTTCGAGGACAGAAGCTATTATATGGTCAACAGTGGTAACGCTCTGCTGGTTAATGATGACAGAAATTCCCTTAACTGAGTCACAACTCTTGCAATCACACTATCACCCTTTCTCCTCTCTGTGTTCCAATGGTATCACAGTGGTAGCAACACTTCTGAACAGCCTCAATAGCCTTGCCATTCAGATGTATTTTCTTTACATCTAAGTTCTCATCTATCTCCATTGTCTTACACTATATGAGAAAATTTAACTGAACCAAGTTCATCACCATCAAAATTATTTATTTATAATTATACTTGCATTTTTAAAAATAATTATACATCATGCTTGCTAGTGTTCCTTGTCTTTGTTGTAGCCCTGTGAATGGGTCATAAAGAAAGACTCGAACAACGGGTTAAGGTAGAAAGAATATATTGTACAAGAAAGGGAATACAAAAATATAGTATTTTCAGTCGCTATAATTCCCCTCGAGATTATGAGACTCGGGGTTTTTATAGTGGTTAGAGGAGTCTCTTACGAGTGAAAGGGTAAATCTTTATAACAATCTTGATAGCAGTAACTTAAAAAATTGATTTTTAATGTAAAGCTAATCATAAAACGCTAATTTTCACTGTATTAAAAATTACTAATCTTAACTGGCGCTAATAAAATTTTAAATAGCAATTTTTAGAGATTACCGGATAGATCCAGCATGAATTAGGATTATTAAACAAATTATATCGAATTTAAAATATAATTAAGTTTTAAATTAAAAAAAAATGTTGATAAAAATTCAAACAAAGCTAATAAATAAAATTAATACTATAAAACTGAAAGAAAATTATAAATTAAAATCAAATTAAAATTGATTGTCAAGATGGAGAAATAATAAATACATTGTAAAATGTAAAAATATAAATTAAAAATTTGATTTTTTTAATGAAGTGTTGTAATTTACTGAAAACATTGTGCATAGTGTATAGACATATTTGAACTTTAGAACGCGGTGACAGTGCAATGTAAGATATGAACACTGGGTGAATTGAAATGGCGTCTGGATGAGAAACAAGACTAAGAGGCAATATGTAATAATTATTTCCTTTTCTTTTCTACTTGCTGTTTATAACTTCAATTAATCGTGTTATATAATGTTCATATTTTCTAATATTTCGAGGTTAATACACCTTTTCAAAGTAAGTCCATATCAAATCCACGTGTGTTTCGTAAGTTGGCCGGGCGCAGGTAATATTTGGTTTCAGTAATGAATGCATAGCTTTGCAGAAAAAAATGATGTTTTTTAAAATTGTTTTTTAAATTTAAATTTATTTATGTTGAATTTATTTGTGTTAATATTATGTGGAATTATTTATCCTTTTTCTTCTGCGGTGATCTTTGTCTGTTATCAACTTCCGTGGTGTTTTTTTAGTTGTATTTAAATTCATAAAAATTGCATGTTACGAAGAATCAGGTGAAGACAGTTTCAAGATATATAACAATGTTACCAAATATAAGCACGCAGATATTTATACTTGTCAAATCAGACGGTCATCTTCCTAGGCATTACATCCTCCTCTCATAAGAGAAATAGGTTTATTTGTTGTCACCCGAGACGCTCTGGTCTTCGATGGGATACTGATGGGACCAAGCATGATATTTTTGCACCAAGTACGGAGTGCTCCTTTCTGGTGAACCGAATTTTCCTCGTTAAACTGACCTTGTACCTAACTTTGCCCACATGGAAGGGTTCAAGTAAGTTAATGCATTCATCATTTACTAAAGCATGAAAATCTGGCACTTGGACAGAAAATTATGCTGCAAAAGAATGAACCAATTATTCTGAATAAGCCAATGAATTTAGAGGTAAAAACGCCTGGCGTGATAACAAGTACGAAAATTATAGAATTAATGACTTAAAATTAGACACGATTAATCATCATTATTTTTTTCCGATAATTTCATCTGCATTTCTAATTTAAACGTTCATTTCAGCTGAATACTAAACATTAGAATTACATCTCTTTTGGCCGACTTGTATCATTTGTCTAAACTAGCTGCAATTACCTATGGTTTTCCAGGTATCAAATGAGCATGAATGATAACTTTATTAATTTCTTTTATTCACCCCAGGTAGAGGCCCTTCTGCATGTCAATACAGTCGGGGAAACAGGAAATCGGCAGGGAATTCCCAAGTCTAGCAGTTCGAGGGGGGGGGGAAAGAAACTATCAGAGTAGAAGGCTTTCCGGCATCTAGGGATCTCTGCAGTGTAGGAGTGGGATTTTATTGCTTGTCAGGTTAGTCAAAGATATTTATGTCGAGAGGGCACAAGTGCTACTGGTTTATCAGAGTAATCCCATGAAAATACTTGTAAAATAGGCACAGGAATGCAATATTGTGGCGATGGGACAGAGTAGCTTATTAGGTTGAAGACTCTTTCTCGACCCTGTCTAAAAGCGAGAGACTAACGGCAGATGCATTAGGCCAGATGTGGTAATGATACTCCGTGCACGAGAATAGTGGCGTTGTAGAGATATTCTCAGATATGAGTAGTTTTCTAGCACAGTAGAGAGAGAGCGCACATTCTTTTCAGCAACCTTGGCAATACCTTCAATGTATTTGTTCCAATTCATGTTGTCTGTGAATGTTAAGACGAGGAGTTTTAACGAAGATCTTTCATAAGTGTATTATTAATCATAGTAATCAGTGATTGAGAAGGTTTCTTGTAACTGTTAAAGAAAAGAGCCTTCGTCTTGGCAGCATGTAATGTTACCATTCATTTAAGTTCCCATCCCACTAGAAACTAGAAGTCATTTTTAAGGTTTCAGCCATTGCCTTAGATATGTGTTCATTCGTTTTCTCCTGGTGTCTCTTATAACGCGTGATGCTATCAGCATTATTTATTTTCTACTAACTCTTCCTACTTGGCGTTGTCTGGGTGTATGAGGAAAAAAAACGACTTGTTTACGAAGAAACGGAAATTAATTTTGGTGGTTTCATTTTGTAATCAAAATAATTTGTGGAACAGAGATATAAAACAATTAGTTTTAAGACTTAACATAAATCGACTAACATAAAAGAACAATAATGTGTAATTAATGGTGAAACTACCTTAATGTCTAAAGATATTAAGTGTCTTAGATTTGCGTTTTTTTTGTGCAAAATCCAAGGGAAATAACCCATTCCATGATTATTTCTATAAAAAGTAAATGAGTTATTTCCTCTGCTTTCTTTAATGCAGAATATTCGGCAAGTAATAGAAAATGTATCTACTCTAAAAGTGTTTTACAGAAAAAAAGTTAAATAAAATATATCCGTGTTAATAAGATAGCGGAAGAAAAAAGGTTAGTCCGAATCAAGTATCGATAAGTTAGAAGGATTGCCATTTGAGTCTGACTTAAAATCTAAAAGATAAATAGATGAGAATAAATATTAGAAGGAGAATACAGCAAAGGAAAAGAATACTGATGCTTTTGTAATATGCAGTAAGATAAATACTATGAGTAAAATCTGAATTAAGTGTAGGCTTAAAACATGATATCTGAGTATAAAACATTTTTGTAATTCATAATTATAACACTAGTTTTCGAATGATGGGATTTAAATTAGAAATAGATCCATAATTCTGAAGCCATAAAAATTATGATAGTTGAGAAGAGTTATTGCCCTTAGTTGTTATTGTTCTCTTAAATAAAGCATGTGCTTAACTAGTTCGTTTCTTATCCATTTATTATCGCAGCCAACCTGAGTGATGAACGCTATAATGTAACATGATGTTAGAAACGGGATTATAAGAAGACACTTATACCAAAAATTAAACGAATTGGAATAATGAACCATCCGTGACATTTGTTTTTGCTCCACAAGTATTAAAAACACACACACACACACACACACACACACACACACACACACACACACACACACACACACACACACACAGGCGTAAGCGTTACACACAAAAAGGTAAGATAATTATCTTTATACCATAAGATATAATCAAATTTAACATGGCTACATCATCTCAAATACTTCCACCAGCAATCGATTGGTTCAGCGCAAACCTTACCAAATCAACCGACAGATTCGCTCGGCAAAGTAAAACTCGAACCCGTACCGCGAAGGAGGAAAAGAAAGTGGGGAAAAAACCCCCAAAAAACAAAACAAAAAAACGTGACGCGTTAGCTGTTGCACCCATCGGCAAACCGGAAGTGACATAAGTTCAAATTAAGGCTATACAATCGAAAAGAGGGGATGTCTTTCGAAAATATCGGCGCAAAAGCGACCCTTCTCTGTAAAAAAGTACCCAGTTGAGGTTGAAGAGATTAATGTTTTTGGCCAATTTATCGATATTTGTCGTCCAAAGGGTCGAGCTCCAAAATGATAGCGCTTTCGTGAAAATCCGTCGCCTCTGTCGAAAGTTTTTGCGAGAAATATATACATACATACATACATTTAAACAGACAGATGAGATTTATATTATAGACTACACTTATGTAATATATTTATTTAATAATGCAGAATTATAGTTTAAAGCAGTTTTCTACTGGCTGTTTTCTATAGAAAACAACATAAAAAACTTGAATACTCACATATCTTCGTTCTGCAAGCACATTATCTCATGTAATAACACACAACGGAATATGATATGCTTATATTCTAGTTATATGCTTGTGATTGTCAAAAACTCAGAGACTTAAAAGATTTTCAGAAGCGATCCTTATTCACGGAGGATTAATAACACACTTTAACTGAATCTTATAGCTACCCTTTTCATATTCAAAATTTTACTCATTATAAACATTCTTGGGTGTATGCTTATCATTTCCTGTTAATTTCAGTGTTAAGTGACTGGTAGTTTAAAAGTTTATCGGTTATATATTGTCACATAAACACACAATAATGCATCTCCTGCATATATATATATATATATATATATATATATATATATATATATATATATATATATATATATATATATATTAAATTAGCTGGTGAAACCAATAGACGTGAAATCATGATGCAACAATGTGCTATGCAGTATTTATTTTATTTACATTGTCAATGATTATTATTATTATTATTATTATTATTATTATTATTATTATTATTATTATTACCACTACTATTTATTATTATTATTATTATTATAAGTAGTAGTGGTAATAATAATAATAATAATAATAATAATAATAATAATAATAATAATAATAATAATAATAATACAGAAAGACCCCCAAAAGGGAACGACTCAAAGCAGCGTAAACCATGTGGAAAATCATAACAGTGCATCTGAGCGAACAGATCTGCCACTCTCTTTAACAATCACGGACTATTGCCCGAGGAACAAAAAGGGCACCGGAAAGAAAGAAAAAAAAAAGAGGGACACACGGTTTGTTATACATCAATCAAAAGATGCTGAAGTAGAGATGGTTCGGTACAAGGGGATGAAGTATTGCCTGACGAGGTTAGGCTTTGGGCTAAAAAATGATGACTGCCGTGCTGAAGACGGTGCTGAGTAAAGACTGTACAGTGGACAAGTTCATACATTGACGACATTCTCGTGGAGGAAGCAGACGTGACAGCGGAGAAAGTGAGAGGCCATGTCGCGAGGTATGGGTTGACTGCAAAACCGACGGAGTCCCTGGATGGGGGAACGACGTTGGGGTTGAAACTATGCCGAGATGGCAAAGGAAGCCTTGTCTTTAAACGAGGGAATGCAATACCCGAAATCGGAACCGACCTGACAAAACGAAAACTCTTCTCGGTCTGCGGGAGACTGGTTGGACACTATACAATCGCCGGCTGGCTCAGGATAGCGTGCAGCTTTATTAAACGACAAACGGGCACCGATGGCTGGGAGGGTCGTGTGACGAAGGAGGTCACGAACATACTACAAGCAATTATCGCGAGAGTGACGAAAGAAGACCCAGTAAAGGGGGAATGGTACGTCAGCGGCGGAGACGCGGGGGTGATTTGGTGCGATGCCAGCAGTCTGGCATTGGGCGTCGTATTAGAGATGGGAGGTGTAACTGTGGAAGATGCGGCGTGGCTAAGAAAGGAAAACGACTATTCCCATATCAACGTAGCCGAACTGGAGGCCGCTATGAAAGGAATCAATCTGGCCCTGAAGTGGGGATTGAAAACGATTGAAATCAAATCCGATTCGGCAACGGTAGTTTCATGGATCAGGTCGGCAGTGACTGGCGATAAGGGAGTTAGGACCAGAGGTGCTGCAGAAATGCTGATCAAGCGTAGGCTTGGAGCACTTGCAGATTTGATAGCGAAATTCCAGTTGAAGGTATCTGTAGTGCTGATCCCGTCAGAAAAGAACAAGACGGATTCGATGACAGGGGTAAAGAAGGCAATTTTTTAGGGCAGCGTATCGGCCGAATGGCAATGGGATAGTGGAGAGGAATCATCGCACCATCAAGGCTGCTGCGGAAAAAAACAACATTTCACCCATGGAGGCGGTGTTTTGGTACAACATCTCACCGAAAACCAAACAAGATGAGACAACTGTGCCTCATAGAGCCATCTTCGCATATAAGTGGCGGCATCCGTGCAACAAAACGGTAGGAATTGAGGGTGAAGAAGCTACCATTAAAGTGGGCGAGGAGGTGTGGGTGAAGCCCCCAATGCAAAATGTACCACTCGCTGGGAGAGGGGGGTCGTAACGGGAACGCAGTCGAAGAACAATTTGATGGTGAAAGGCATTCCCCGGCATATCCTAGACCTGCGTCGTGTAACCCTGCCGGTGCGCACTGATGGCAATGAAGATGAGGAAGTCGAGATCCGCCAAGAAGCTAACGATGCACCCCAATTCGACTTAGCCCCACATTCTGGTTCTTTACAACTGGACGAGAATGTCTGTAGTGAACCTGAAAACGTCAACCCCAAGAAGTTGTCCCCCAGAGGCCTCAACGTGAGAGGAGGAGGCCTGCTTGGATGAAGGATTATGAAGTGTCTTACTGATCTCGAAGATCGGGGGGGGGGCGTGTGGGGTATATGGTTAGAAAGAAAAAAAACGTACCGGGCGTATCTGCATCGCTCTTTGGGAAAGAAGAAGGAAAGGATGGCTAGCTCATTTATATACACGAATGGCATCTTGGGAAGGCAGGGCATGATGGGAGAAGCTATTATTTTTTCCTGTCTTCCTTTTTTTTTCTAGATAGGATATAAAAGCTGGGAAAATTTTTCACTCGGGGTCGTTTGAACGTACAGTTAATTCGCGTGTCAGTGGGAAGAAAGAAAGACGGACTTTCTACGAACGTCGAAACTAGAAGAGAAAAAGGATTGTCGTTTTTTTTTTGTGTGCCGAGAGCGTTGCAAGCTGAAGACGAAAAACCTCATTTTTTTTTGCATGAACATTTAACGGTATTCAGCAGTTAAAAGGAAAACTTTAATTTCAATTCTAGAGTAACTACTACTACTACTACTACTACTACTACTACTACTACTACTACTACTACTACTAGAATCATTGGGTACAATGCTCAGGCGCACCATAACTCATCAAAAGTAATAATTCCTGCAATATCATAAGTGAAATTTGTAATAAGTCAAAAAATAAAATCTCTCTGTATAAAAGGAACATTCATTTTGAAAAGGAATCGGATAGCAAAATCGGATAATCAACCTACGGTAAAGATAAGCGACTCGGGTTAGGGTTTTTTTACAGGCGTATGTTAGTAAGATAAAGGGAATTATGTTCAATCCTAACCCAGTAAGGGTTAAAATTAAATATAAATAACTCAATTTTTCCAGATGAAGATAAGAGATCTTAAATTCTTCCAGGTAAAGATAAGAGACACTCTTTTTTATGTAAAGATAAGCAGTCTTAAACTTTTCCAGGTAAGAAAAGCGATCTCAAACCTTTCTAGGTGATAAGCGATCACAAACCTTTCACATAAAGATAAAGAAACCTCATTCTTTTCCAGGTTAAAATACGCGATCTCAAATGTTTCTAGGTAACAAATAGCGACCCCAAACTTTTTTCTGGTAAAGACAAGCAATCTCAAACTATTCCAGATAAAAATAAGCGATTCAAATATTTTCAGTTAAAAATAAGCGATCCCAATCTTTTCCGGGTAAAAATAAGCGATCCCAATCGTTTCCAGGTAAAATATACAGACTTAAACTTTTCCAGGTAAAGATAAGCCATCCCAACTCTGTCCAAGTAAAAATTAGCGATCCCAACATTTTCTAGGTAGAGAAAAGCGAGCCCCTATTATTTCCAGGTAAAAATAACGAGCCCAAACTTTTCCAGGTGAAGATAAGCGAACATAATCTTTTATAAGGCAAAGCGACCTGATAAAGGTAAACGATTCCAAATTTTTCAAGTAAGGATAAAAGACTGCAAGTAAATATAAGCGATCCCAATCGTTTTCAAGTAAAGATTAGCGACCCCAAATCTTTCTAAGGAAAGATAGACGAGCATAATTTTTTTCAGGTAAAGATAAGCGACCGAGATTTTTACATGGAAAGATAAGCGAACACTATCTTTTCCAGGTAAAAATAAGATAACTCAAATTTTTCTAGATAAAAAAAAAAAAACGACCCTAAACTTTGCTGTGTAAAGATAAGCGACACCAATTTTTTACAGGTCACGTAAGAGTAAGCAGCCTAAAACGTTTCCAGGTAAACATAAGCGCCTCATAACTTTTATAGGTAAAGATAAACGATCTCCAAACTTTTCCTGGTAAAGTTAAGCGATCTCCAACCTTTCCCTGTAAAGATAAGAGGACCCAAACTTTTCCAAGTGAAGATAAGCAACTCCAAACTTCTTCAGGTAAAGTTAAGCCACCCCGTTCTTTTCTAGGTAACGATGAACAGTTTTAAACGTTTCCAGGTAAAGATATGCGACCTCAAACTTTTTCAGGTAAACATAAACGACCTCACCTTTTCCAGATATATGTAAGCACATCCAAACTTATTCAAGTAGTGATAAGCATCCCTACACCTTTTCAGGTTAGGGTTAAATCTCTTCAAGTAAAACATTTCTAGTACCTCAGTACCTCAGACCTTTTATAAGAAAGATAAGTCATCCAGATCTTTCCTTTGGAAGATAAGCGACACAGACCTTTTATAAGAAAGATAAGTCATCCAGATTTTTCCTTTGGAAGATAAACGACACAGGCCTTTTATAAGAAAGATAAGTCATCCAGATCTTTCATTTGGAAGATAAGCGACACAGGCCTTTTATAAGAAAGATAAGTCATCCAGATCTTTCATTTGGAAGATAAGCGACACAGGCCTTTTATAAGAAAGATAAGTCATCCAGATCTTTCATTTGGAAGATAAGCGACACAGGCCTTTTATAAGAAAGATAAGTCATCCAGATTTTTCCTTTGGAAGATAAGCGACACAGGCCTTTTATAAGAAAGATAAGTCATCCAGATCTTTCATTTGGAAGATAAGCGACACAGGCCTTTTATAAGAAAGATAAGTCATCCAGATTTTTCCTTTGGAAGATAAGCGACACAGGCCTTTTATAAGAAAGATAAGTCATCCAGATTTTTCATTTGGAAGATAAGCGACACAGGCCTTTTATAAGAAAGATAAGTCATCCAGATCTTTCATTTGGAAGATAAGCGACACAGGCCTTTTATAAGAAAGATAAGTCATCCAGATCTTTCATTTGGAAGATAAGCGATACAGGCCTTTTATAAGAAAGATAAGTCATCCAGATCTTTCCTTTGGAAGATAAGCGATACAGGCCTTTCCTGATAAAGATAACGGACCTGCACCTTTCTCGGTAAATATAAATATAAACGATCCTAGACCTTTCTAGGTAAAAATGGGTTCACTCATCTAATTTTAGTAAAATTTTTTGGTGAAAATTCAATTTAGAATAAAGCAATCCCATTATTCAATCTTTGCGCGGTTATTAATCATTACTGGCAAAGTTTTCCTAATGTACTTACCCGGCATTTTCGGCTGATTGGTACTTTTAATTGTACTGCTTTTCTGTGCGGCTGTAGTCGCTGCGGAAGCTGTAAGAAACAAATATACATTGGTGAAATTGGGAAAAATGACTTTTAATCGACTGACAAACGTTATTGGGACCAAACGCCCTCGCTCAACTTGTAATAGAATTGATTTTATTATACGTCAACTATCACTCTATAATCGTACGTATATGCAATTGTGTATGCTCTTTAGACTCCACGAAACTGTCATTAGTTGAACATACATTCCGCCATGTCGTATCTTCATATGTACGAGAGAATTAAAGTTGAACATGCTATTTGATTGAAAAGCAGTTTAGTAAAGGCTAAAAATTGTAATATTTATTTATTTTTTTGCAGACTGCTACCCTCATATTCATAGTTATTGTTTCACGACGTCACCTGGAACCGCAGAGACTCAAAACCGAAGAGCAATCAAAGTTTGAGTTTGTGATTTTATAAATCCAAGCTTTTCGTTCTTATCTGGTCTTCCATCGTCAGGTCCGTACAGAATAGGATATTATTTTATTATTGGAATCCTTTGAGATGAGTAATTATGTATATTTATTTATTTACGGACTTTTATCCTCATTTTTATATTTGTTGTTTCACGACGTTTCGGCGAACTATTCCTCTGGCCTTTGTCAGGTGGTTAACCACGACGGGATAGAAATTTGGAGTCTCTAAACTGTATCCTCACTAATTACTGCCAGCAATAGTTGACCGAAACGCCGTGAAACCACAGCTATGAAGATGAGGATAACAGTCCGCAAATAAATCAAATATATAAATTACTCTCAAAATAAATAAATAAATAAATAAATCTCAAAGGATTCCAATGATAGAATAAAAATTGTAATATTTAATTATTACTTTTGGATATATTGACGTGGAATTTCATCCAATCGGAGAAACCTTTTAGCATAAAAATCCATTAGCTGTACCTACTCAGCGTTGCCCGGGATACAATAAAGCCATCTTAGCTTTTAATTTTAATTTGTTTGCACATTTTTTTTTTAAATTCTTAGTCACACGGATTTACTCGAGAGACTTTTTACTGTCAAAATGTCTTTTGCTTAAAAAAAAATAAACAAAAAAAAACATGCTGTTTTTATTACCAAATTATCATTATTTATTTTACACAGGATTTTAAAGGCTAAAATCAGTTATTCCGGTATCGTTTGGTCATTAAATTATTAATAAGACAAAATGCTTGTAAAACTAATACAAATTTTGTTAAGAAAATGTTATTTCCATTCTTTTATTTCCAAATTTATTAAATACTAGCTGTACCCTACCACGCATTGCAATGGCTCAATTTGGTGTCATGGAAAAATTTAATAAAAAGAGAAAATGCATGTTTCTTATATTAGTACAGCAATCCACTGCAAAAAGTAAAAAAGAAGGCGAAAATGAAAAAAATGGTACTCTTGCAGAATTTGATCTGGATCCTCGGGGGTTTCTGTCAATCATTCATGGTTTGGACTTGACCAACAATCAGTGGATGAAGCCGAACGTAGCAAAAATGTTGAAACGCTAAATGTTTTTTTTTTGTTGTTGTTTTACAAAAATGTGAGTTAGTAATTAATATTTGGTTGATGGTGGGGGGAGGGGGTTACTATACACAGATTCGGAAAAGTTGTCCAAAAACAAAAAAATGAAAGCAAAGGTAAGGTAAGTTACGTTTCTACCTAATTGGATAGTTGTTTAGTGTTTTTATGTAATGTAAAATGTTTAATTGGCTCAAAAAACAGAAATGGTCGCGGACTCTGTTGAATACGTTAAGCTTGGGAAAGTAAGTTGAAAACTAAAAACTATACAAAACAGCGTCTGAAACTCACCGAATATATGTTACCATGACATAGGCTGGCATAATCGGTGGGTTTCTGACAGTATTTTGTATAGTTTTTTTTTTTAGTTTTAACTCACTTTCTCTAACTTAAAGTAATCAACAGTGTCCACCACCATTTGTAGCTTTCAAATACCCCGATAAACACTGTTTTTCGAGTCGACTAAACGTTACATTAAATGAAAAGGGTTCATATTACTAAACACAGATACAAAGAAGTTGTAAAAAAATAAATATATAACAAATAAATGTTATCAAAGGCAAGAAAAGTAAATGTTCTACCTAACTGGATAAGATTTTAGTGTTTTTATGTAATGTATAATCGGTTCAAAAACATTCAATGTTTATCGGTATATCTGAAAAATACAAATGGCGGCAGACTGTATCGAACACGTTAAGTTTGGGGAAATTTTGGGAAAATGAGTTTAAACTAAAAAACTATGCAAAATACTGTTAGGAACTCACTCAATATATGTTACCATGACGTAGGCTGGCATATAATCGGTGGTTTTAAACTTTTGCTCGATACAGGTGACGACTTTTAAAAGTCCCTTTTAGTGATTACCTGGTTTGAGGATATTTGTACAACTAAACGGCAAATCTGCTCCAAAAAATCCGGTATTATTTTACTTTAAGGCCCGTTTCACGTTCAACGAAATATTTTATTGTAGATTTCGGCGTGCTAAAAACGAATCTGCAAACCGTTTACGTAGCAAAAAGAAAGTTTTCATGATATTCATGAAATTACTTTTTCGAAAAGTGGGTGATCACTTTTCAATGTAAATTAAACTTAGAATGAGCACCCACTTTCTGGCCACCTGAGAGAGGGGCATTTTTCTGTGTTTCTTGGCTAAAAAGTTTTTTGTTTGATTTCTTTTGCATGGTAATAACCCCTGAACTCTGGGACTATTTTCCATTTCACAGCCGTAGCCTTTGTTTACGCTATGCGTGAGCATAAACGAAAGCTGTTAAGCCAATAAACATGGGAATAAATCCCCCCCTCTCTCAGGCGGCTAGAAAGTGGGTGCTCATTTTGAGTTAAATTTACATGGAAAAGTGATTTCTTCATATCATAAAAACTATTTTTTTTGCGACGGAAACGGTTTGCAGATTCGTTTTTAGCACACCAAAATCTACAAATTTTTTTTTGTTATTTACGAACGTGAGACGCACGGCCCTTAATGGAAAATTATATAAAAAATCCGGGGGAAAATAGTTTTCAATAAAAATAGCAATTGAATTCGATAGAAAATAAATGGATGCTATTTTTTTTTCTTTTTTCTGTGTGTTTCTTGGCTAAAAAGTTTTTTGTTTGATTTCTTTTGCATGGTATTAACCCCTGAACTCTGGGACTATTTTCCATTTCACAGACGTAGCCTTTGTTTATGCTATGCGTGAGCATAAACGAAAACTGTTAAATATGCATTCGCGTACCAAACTACCTTGTCAAAAAACCTTTAGGCCAATAAACACGAAAATAAATGCCCCTTCCTCAGGTGGCCAGAAAGTGGGTGCTCATTTTAAGTTAAATTTACATGGAAAAGTGATCACCCACTTTTCGAAAAAAAAATTTCTTCAGATCATGAAAACTATTTTGGTACTCCTTTGGCGTTGAGTTCCATGGTGACCCGCAGAATTATTTAATTGTCGTTCCCTTAGTACCCCCTAGTCAAGGCTAACGCATGCGCACGTAACATTTTTTATTTATTTACCTACATGGTGGAGTTTCTATACTGATAGGATTTTTGACATTTTTTCACTGGATTATTATTGATTGAACACTAACCAGATTATGAAAAAAAAATTGAAAAAAAAATATTTCAACATTTGAAAGGGGTACTCACTTTTTAGTTACCACGTTCTGGTAAATTGGTCACTCATTTTTTTTTTCTTAATACGGAAGTGTCTTCGGGAGATATAAAATGGTCGCATGTTGACGAAGCAATGTATCGGGAGGCGTACGGGATGAAAAATTATTGGTAAATTTTTAGATTAGGTCCACCGCCTCAATTTTCTTTTAAATGACGACTTGAAATGGTTTTCGACTATGCTGAATACGAAAGTCGCATTGAAATTTTGCAGAAATAAGTAGTTATCAAGATATAAATAGTTGTATTATGCATTGTAATCTTTGGCGGCTATCTTTTTTACGTGTGTGTATTTGTTTATGGCGCGTGTGCACGTAAAAAGATGGCCGCCGAAGAATACAATGCATAATACAACTCTTTATTTCCGCAAAATTTCAATGCGATTTGCGTGTTCAGCATACTCGGAAACCTATAAATGTCGTCATCGAAAGGAAAATTGTGGAGGTGGACCTAATCTAAAAAATACTAAATTATTAAACATTTCTCCAGCATGTTAGTGAAATTTATAATACTTTAAAAAAAATTAAAAAAAAAGTTTTGAAAAAAAAACAAAACAAAAAACTCACCTTTCATAAAAACAATTAAAAAAAACACCCACAAACTGACTTTTAACTAAATAAGTAAAAAAAAAAAAAAAATTAAAAAAATTCGAAACTTTATTTTCATAAAAACAATAAAAAAAGTCATGTTCAATCTATTTCTTTTTTCTTTGAGAAACAAATATATTTCTGACTTACAAATGCAATAGAGGCTCATATTATTTTTACTTTCTATGGTTTTGATATACCGCGTTTTTATTGCTTACAAAATGGGTGACTGATTTATCAGAACGTTGTAACTAAAAAGTGAGCACCACTTTCAAATGTCGAAATAATGATTTCTTTTTAATTTTTTTTAATAATCTGTTTAATTAGTGTCCAATCAATAATAATCCAGTGAAAAAAAATTCCAAAAACCTATAAGTATAGAAATTAAGCATGTTAACTCTTTTCATAAATAATTTTTTAAAAAAGTAACTAAACCATTTATTGATAATTTGTCACGTGTACAAACATTTATTTATTTACGTAGGCTTAACTCTTTTCATGAATAAGAAAAGTTTTACTCTTTAAGAATAATAAAAGGAAAAAGTTACTGAACATTTATAAAACGAAAAAATAATTTCTCACGTACTTACTTCTTTTCATGAAGGCCAGAGGAATAGTTGGCCGAAAAGTCGTGAAACAACAACTAATAAAGATGAGAATAATAGTCCGCAATAAATAAAAATGGTGCTAATGCAGAGAGCGATCAGCGCTATTTTTTAAAATCATATTTCCACGTTTAATTAAAGTTTTCCGATATGTTTTTTTATTCAATTGTAAGGTTAAAGTACAGAATAGGTACAAAACATCCTCCCCTCCCCATGTTAAGAATGACTTTATAAATAATAACATTATTTCAGCACGGATCACTCTCTGCATGAGTATCATAAAAATTAATACAAATAATACTTATCTCAATAAGTGAAAGGCTAATTTCTACCGGAAATGAAATCGGGACAATCTCGCAGTTACCAAAAATATTTTCATTTATAATTTAATATTTTTATAATTCGCAATGTTAAATTATTTTAATAACATGCAAACATTCTTTGACTTTAAAAATAGATTTTCTGAAAATTTCAATTAAATTGGTAACGTAGAAATATGGTTTTATTCACTTTTAACAAGTCAAAAATTTCTTTTATATATATCTGGATAAATAATTTCAAAAAATTTCAATCCTTTAATGAACGAGGAGTCGCGCAAAATTTGGAGGTCAGAAATCATTTTCTATTCAACAGATCCTTTCACGAGAGTGGACTACTAACAAAGAATTGAATAGAATAAAAAGAAATGCATTGTGATGAATCTTATTTAGTAGTTACATTTTTTTTAAATATGATTTTTTAAAAAGTTTCTTTCAAATACTTTACACTATTCTACTTTTGAATATCAATAAATAATTTATGAATAGTAAAAAAAAAAATAAATGCGAACAAGTCACGTAAAGGTGTAAAACATATACAAATACGCGAGACGTGATAAGACAATGTTCTATATGTAGACATGCGCGATACAATAGCCGCCAATAAATGTAAATATTAAAAACAATCAACCATCGTGACACTAGCACAACTGGTGGATGGCTGGATAATGATCGTAGTTTTACAGAAAATAGGAATAAATATACTCGAATAAGAATTTAGAACACAATGATACTAGCCATACCTTTGGAAATTCCGCAGTTGGTTCCGTTATCTGTTATATATTACTGCCTTGTTTAAGAAATATTTCCGCTTGCTTTTTCGGAGGAAAATATTAACTGTCTCTGATTATTTTTTTGAGGTTTGTATGCCATTCCACGAAACACGTGTAAGACAAAGTAAAATATTATGAAAAAAAAATATAAACCTATATACATATTTTTGCTTTGAAATGTAAACTACTGATATATATGCTCTGAAAGTGTTAAAGTGTTTTCATTGATCTTAATTAATCGTTTCAATTGAAAAATATTTATATATAAATATTTTTTTCTTTAGATTTTTATAAAAAAATTAGGCATCTGGAAGTTTTCTTAGGTTTTGTATCGGAATACCTCGGATAAGTATAAAAAAATCGACAATCGAAAAAAATTGATTAAGGAAGGAACAGTCCTATTGTAACAAAAGTTAACACTTTTATACGGTCTAACATCACGAGTGCATTTGAGGAATTTTATGACCGCACCATTAGAAAGACTCGTCATATAAAATCCACAGTAAGTTGTTTGTTAGAACAGGGATGCGTTCAAAATAAATGTTTATGTTTAAGGCCCAATTGAACCGTGATACTTGACTGTTGCAAGACTTAGTTCAAGTCATTATATAAAATAATTTTATAAAAGTAATAGTAGGTTCTCTACAGTGCAATGTAACCTAGAATGTATTTAGACTAAATCAGTGTGGGGAGACATGTGAAGTTTCCTCCCGGTGCATCGTGGTGGGTTCCCAACTATAGCAGGTAATCAATCGATTTGATTGAAAACTGGACGATTTGACTGATTTGGATGACAATAAAAATATGGAAGTGTGAAACCTTAGTTAATCCTAATTTAATCAGATCTCATTGCTAATATATAAATTGGATTCTTCGGACTACTGTTCTCACTTTGAGTGTTATTGTACAACTTTTCGATCGATGTAACCTCCGATCTTCTTTAGGTATATCTTGAATTCTGCACGGTATTTCGGAAGTTATTTAATCCATGGGGTAGTATACTCTCGTTTAGTTAGATGGAAGTCTCAAGTAATCCGCAGTTGCATTTTCGGATCACCCACACAGATGATTCAGAATTTTACCAAGTACTTTATCCTTGCGGACAATATTAATACATATTACTAACACACACACACACACACACACCCACACACACACACACACACACACACACACACACACACACACACACACACACACACATATATATATATAAACTACAGCACAGTCCAGACTCCAATAACCAAATGGCAATACAGCAGTCGGAATATTATGCACCTGCTGATAGAACGGCCCCTTTGGCGATTAATCCAGGGTTCAGGTCCCTGACAAGCGAATAACGTCAACTCAGTAAAACGTTTACCTCCAATACCCTGATTAGTGACACGGCAACAAGGAATAGAACAGAATGGAAAGAAAATTTAGCTGCTGCTCACATAACACTGTCAGGCAAGTTTACAGCTGTTTCTTCCCCCTTTGTCAGAAACATCGCCCATTCATTTAAACTTAGGATTGAGGGACAAAACAGGGGAAGTGAGAGTCTCTGGGCTGTCGAAAATGCATCCACAATGCCCTTTCCATTCTCTTTAACCAAACAACAAAAACAAACTAAGTATTAGTTAATAACTACTATTTTGAAAGGGAAGTTTGGAGATAAGTCCCCCTCTCATGGGGTCTAGAAATTTACGCTAAATATGTTCTCGTGTTAGTCCAGCTGAGAAAGATTTAAAACGGGTGAGTTTTAGAACAAAAACAAACTAATGAATAAATAAACACGTACAACAAATAATTAATTGATAATTAAATAATATATCAAAATATCAAAATAAACAAAAAAAAAATGCACGTATAAAATATTTATATTTCTCGTTCAAATGCCAAACAAAACAGATGACGAAGGTTTTTATCATGATTTCTCCTTTGCTTATATTATTTACGAACCCACTCGTATATCCGTTGCTGGCGCACAATTTTCAAGTCTACTAGATCTTAGAAAACAATATACTCTGAACAATGCTCAACCTCAGTTCAGTCTGCGCTAGGATCTTCTGATCATTGTTGTTTCAATAAACATAAGAACAAAGTATAACAAAACCCCAAATATCAAACAGTGTATCAATACTCGATGGCTGAGTGGAACAGTTTGCGAACGTTCATAACGGAACTGCCCATACGCTCTATGTTTTAAAAGAATACGTCAGTTAGCGCATTCGACTTAACTGATTGTTTAACTATCCGCATAGACAGCCACATATCTTTCAATAAATTCCAACAGAAACCGAACAGCCATCCATGGTGCACTCATGAACATGTTGCCGCTATTGCACATAGAAACCACTGTTTCAATTGCTTTAAACGTAATAGATGTTTTGAAAATAAAGTCACTTTTAGAACTGCCAGCAATTACTAGAAAAGGATTATAGAAAATAAGCCAGTCTATCAAATTCAAAATAGAACAGAGGCTTGGCTTCCATGAGTTTTGACAAGTAACAAACAAGGTCCTGGACAGCTGCGCGTCCTTTATCCCAACCATCATCAGCGGACGCTGTGATTTCGCCAGCATATGACAAAGCCAAACTCTTTGCCAATAACTTTGTATCAAACTCAACCCTATGCGATCAAGGTCACCTGCCTCCAATATTTTCTTCCAAAACCGATTATAATCTGAGCAACATTCACATACCTGTTGTCACACAGATCAGGAACCTTGATGCCAGCAAAGCAACTGGTCTCGATAATAATCAAGTCATAGTACTCAAAAAGCTTCAACCGTAACTAACATTCGTTCGTGCAAAGCTGTTCAATCGATGCCTAATATTTAAAAATACTGGAAATCGGTCTTCTGCATTTCAGTACAGACCAATTAGTCTTCTGTGTGTCATGAGTATGTTGTTTGAATCCATGTTAAATAGAAAAATTATCTACCACCTCAGCAAAAAACAACTTCCTCAATCACAAGCAATATGGTTTCCGTCCTGCAAAATCTACAGCTGAAGTACTTATTGTAATTTCGCGTAGAATCAGTGAACTCATCGACTCTTTGCATATCAAAAGTATTTGATAGGTTTTATTTTCACAAGATTTCTAGCTATAGAATATCTGAAAATGTCTTCTCAACCATCGAATCCTTTCTGTTTGATAGGTCGATAAGATTATTGTCGCTGATGGGCAGAAGTCTGAAGCTCAAAGTATGATTAAAATAACAATATCTCGAGTAAATTCGACACACTACTGTCAAAACTTCCAACTTCAAAACTTGTCACTCTTTCAAGTTCACTTACACACGACTTCTTCCAACTCGTTTCTCTGTTCGCTTCACGTCCGTTTTCATTCACCTGTCTCATTTGCATGCTACGCTTACATACGAGTGAGTGTCGTTTAATTGTTATGGACTTTCATTTCTTGTAATAAATAATTTACCAATAATTCTTTATACGTTTTGGTTTCGATTATAGCTGAAGGAACTCATATATATATATATATATATATATATATATAAGTTTTTTTTCATAAGTTTTGGTTTCGGTTTCGATTCAAGCTGATGCACCCAAGTTATATAGATATATTTTTTATTTTTGAAATCACAACATATTTATTATTTCTTTATTATTTTATTTACACTATTACTCTATCTCGTATATTGAGCTTTTTCATTTGGTTGGGATTTCTTATAAATATTGATACTAATATTTATATGTACTTGTGACATCTTTAATATAGAATTATCTCAAAATCTCTTTGAATATATATTCGTATATATAATATACTATATAGAACTTATATATTATATATATATATGTATACATAATATATATTATATTATATATAATCTATATGATATATCTATAATATATTTATAGTATATATCATATATTTATTATATATATAATATATTTATAATAGATACATGCAATACATATATCCTCCCTGTATATAACAAAAACGTCGTAGTTTTTCACCTCTGCACCAAAAATACCGTAGATTTACAAGAACAGATAGCACATACAAATTCATTATGCCTACACTATTAGCCAATATGTTATATAACTATAAAATGACATTTCAGACACATTAAAACTTTGCATTTATTCTTAGGAGCGACATCATAATGATCTCAATCATCTACAGAGGAAATAGTACCCAATTTCCCCCCTAACCACCAAGTTCTCCCACCATTCCCCTCCTACATCGCGTACTTTTACTCACAGGATACTTATATGTAAACCACACCCTTTGTAACTGATACTTGAACTCATAGACATAGCATTCACCTTCCATTCCTCTAAACACAAAATTATAACGTCTCCCAGACATGTTCCTTTCTTTCTGATTGGCATTATATTATATATAATCTATATAATATATTTATAATATATTTATAATATATATAATATATTTATTATATATATAATATATATAATATATTTATTATATATATAATATATTTATAATATATACATGCAATGCATATATCCTCCCTGTATATAACAAAAACGTCGTAGTTTTTCTTCTCTGGACCAAAATACCGTATATTTACAAGAACAGATAGCACATTCTCACTTGACATTCTCCTATTCCGGAATTAAACTAATCCCGTTATTTAACGATTAGTTCGCCACACTTAAACTTGTTTTCCTCGTTTACTGCTACATAAATACAATCTAAAAAGCATTAAAAAATACTTAACGACCGAAAAATTATAATCCACATTTCCTTTTATTTTTACGTTTTTTTTTTTGGGGGGGTATTATTTACAAACAAAAACCTTCATTTCTTGTTTGAGTGTTTTCCTTTTGTTTATTATTTGGGTTTATTTACATTTGTTTACTTTTCGTTTGTTTTAGTGATAAGTAAAATATTTTACACCAACTAAAAGGGGGTCATAATTTATAATTGGTTTCCTTATTTTCGCTTTGCGCTAAATACAAATTCCGTGTTTTTTTCTCCATTTCTCTGTTTTTCTTATCATCGAATCCAAACAGTTTTATTTATTTTTCTTTTATATTATCGAGATGAAACGAAAAATATTCATTTTTTTTTATTTTGGCGTTTTCCTTTGGATTATAATTTGGGGTTATTTACATTTGTTTACTTTGCGTTTTATTTTTGGGGAGGGGAGTTATTATGATAAGTAATTGCAGTAATTAATAAAAAAAATAATTACAAATAACTACAAGGAGGAAGTTTCGTTTCATTTCCTGAGGATAGGATTCCATGTTTTCGTTCTTGAATAAATTTCTGTTTCTTAATAAAAATTTGAGACGAACTACTTTTAGTCGCGGAGGCTGATAAGTAACCAGTTGACATTATAACAGCTTCAACGGCTACAGTGATAAAAAACATCTTTTACCTCTCTCTCTATCTGTGGTGTCTACTGCGTTTAATTTTTTAAATTCTTTTTTTCCTCGCTGCTATTTTTTATGTTTTATCTTTTACGGCTGGGGGTTGCTCAATATCCTTACTACACCACCCCTCTCCACCCGTTCTTGACATTCTGAAAGCCGTTCTTACAACGAGGAGTTTCGGTGTCTATTCCGAAAGACATGAGGTTGGGGTTGGGCAGCAGCAGCAACAACAATTTTTTTGAGGGGGGGGACGCTTCCACCGAACCACGGCGGTGAGCGGGTACTGCTAGTATATTATAATATATAGAACATATGTGTGTGTGTGTGTAATCTATTTAATATATTTATAATATATACAATATATATATATATATATATATATATATATATATATATATATGTATATGTATATGTGTGTGGCCTTCATAAGTCATTTTTAATTATTTAGAATTTTCAAGGTGAATGAAGATTGAATTGTTTGTAAACAAACTGTTACTTAACTTCGCTTTGTTTGTGGCTATGTTCTTTAGTGCCAAAGGTTTCTCTATATAAGGATTTGTCAGGAAAACCTGACATGAGAATACTTTTACCTACAACCCTGACAACATATTCAAAATCACATAGTTATCGTGGCCCAAATAAGATTTCCTCTGAATGGCTAACACACAATGGCTCATACAAGGAATTATACACCTTCTTCAAATGATTTTGCTTATAGTAACAGCATTAAACTGGATACTCCACCAGACTAGGTGAATTCTAGTTCCGGAATCAGGATACCACAAAAAAGATATACTTTACATTTTAAACATTTTTAGGGGGAAGTAACTCAATATTCTTAACTTCTTTACCAACTCAACATTTGAAATGTAAATGAAATTTAATTGAATATTCGAATAATTATGTATTTCATATAGAGATCACATGTTAGCCCCATAGGAAGGGGCCCCTTGATTTTGACTGAAGTAAAATGAAACAAAGAGAGAAACATTATTAAAATTGCAAGGATTAAGTACTTCTTACGAAGTACAATATCATTAATTAATTGATTATTTGAACTTTTACTTTCAATGTTTTATTCAATTGAAAATACCTTTTCATAAAAAATAAAGTATTTTTCATATATTTTCAAATATATTTTGATACGTTATGCATTTCTTACTAATGGTTGTGCTCTGATAATAAGAGTATATTGTTGCAAATACATTTGCTAATGATTTTTAAAATGAAAACTCCTTGAATTTTTGATGGATTAATATTGTAAGTTATGAAATTTTTATTTTCATTATTCATTTTTCTTTGATAATTATGTTTCAGTTTGAACAAATATGGTATAATAAAATTATGGTGTATTCGTTCGCGCCTGACCGCATAGAATGGAAATATGTCACAAAGTTTAACAAGGTTTTTTTTAATATAGATCCACAAAATATTGTGATGTTTCAGTGTGAACAGGTATGGTATAATGAATTAGGGGTTATTTATTTTATTTTTAATTTCATCATATTTTGCTTTGGTTTTGATACCCCTAAATTCGAACCTATCCCTTTACAACCCTTCCTTTTCATAACCTATCATACTTTCATAAATCAGAGTCCATTTTCTGTAGGCTGTTTTGGAAACCAGTCAATGACGAGTACTGTTGCTAATATATATATATATATATATATATATATATATATATATATATATATATATATATATTCCAGATTTTAAATATCTAGGACAAAAACAATTGAATTTAACGAGGTTGTCGATAGTTCTCAATAAAAAAGAGCAGGATGTTATTTTCAATTTAAGTAAATAAAATTATCATTAGACGAAGCAATCAATCTAGTTTCAATCTAAAACGATTTCATCGGTCTACAAAGACCTCCGGCTTTTATCGAGGCCAGTCTTTTAATAAAAAACAAAAAGAAAACAATGGGAAGACTTTTTAAAATTTATAATTTCTATAGTGCGCGTTTGGAGTCGTGTGTTGGAAGAAATGGGGAAATGGTTTAATCAGTAGCCTCTAAACCCAATGAAAGGTAGCCTTAGTTACTTTAATTAGGTCAGACGGCTAGTCGAAAAGAGAATGGGAGCGAGGCGTAGTCTATCCGTGCGCGGATATATATATATATATATATATATATATATATATATATATATATATATATATATATATTGCTTATGGATAACTGATATTAATAAAAGCAAGTATATCAAAAAATCTCTATAGTGCTAAAATATAAACCTGAAATTGTATATATAAAATAATATAGATAGATAATACTAACTTACCTTTCGGTTATAATAAATTCATCTTTTGTTTGTTTGACCCACTTAGAATTTCTTTTAAAAGGGATTTGGAAAATGAACAGAAAGTAAGCGGGGTGATATAAGGGACCTATCAGAGTTATTGCCTTCTATTTTTTATTTCGGCTGAAGTGATCAGAGGGTTATGTTAAATTGCATTATTGTGATGACTGAACTTATGCATTCATGACCTGAAAGTTTCGTGTTTATGTTGCAAATATTGACGGTATGATACTCTAAGAAAGCAACCTTCCAGCACTGAACCTAATTTTCTTTATCTACTTCCTCCATCCAAATGCCCTCACTATTCTCTGACAACAGGTTCAATATAATAAAGTGAAAAAAAAAGAAAAAGAAAAAGAAAGCTAACGCCATTGGTGAAATAAGAATAAAGTAACTACTTCTTTTATTCTCTTCCCATACATTAATTATTTTCTTGGTGATTTCAAAAGAATCTATGTTTTTGCTATAAGAAGGCCATGATCACAGATCTTACACCAACAAATTCAGTGTAAACGTATCTTGTGTAGTTTTTGACTTTTATCCGCACACACACACGCACGTGTTATTAAATGAATACAATTTGAACTTACACTTTTCTTTAGGAGTGCCACATTGATAGCGCACGCTCATGAAGTTGGTGAACCTTGGGTAAATCTTTGGTTGACAAACATCTGTTAGCAATGCCCAGATTGTTTGAATTTCGCAGACATTTTGACCGATACATCGAATGGCCACTTGGCTACTTGCAGGAATCATACAATCGTCGATTTCCGGACGACAGCATTCTTCTTTGTAGTTGTCTGTGTTTGTAGTCATTGGGCAGTTCTTCCCGGCTGGTTTCGCACCAAGTAACACCTTGGTCACGTTGACGATCACCTGTGGATTCATGCATTCAAGCTTTACAAAGTTGTGGTAGTTTCCATAACAAGCGATGTTTTCTTTTGTGCTCACATCCAAAGGTAAATTACCTAAGGAAAAAGAAAAAGAAACGGAAAGAATAATGTATGATTATTTCATAGTTTGCTGATGTAAATATAAAACTCATCCAGGACCTGTAAAATCAATTTCCAAAACAGAACGGTCCACTTACGAAAATAAAAATTAATAATGACACGAAAATACTATTCTAGTATCCTTATTCCAATTTTGACCTATATTCGTGATCTGAAATAGAACACTTACATCAAATCAGTTGCCAATATCGCTGGGAAAATAGATCCTTCTACCGCTCCAGTAGAAATCTCACTCCTGATGTAATTCTCTACTTAAATAAGAGCCAAGTAAGTCGAAGGATGCCGCACTGTTGCCACATCTGGGCAGGAGCTGCTAGAAAGACTTATGCTGCCTTGGCAGAGTTCAAAATAGACATCGTAGCCTAGTGGGGGTGCGCTTTTCTCTTCCTGCAACCTCTTTTCCACAGAAGAGACGTGCGAACCAGTCTATGCTTTATTCTTATTTTCATGGCAGGTGCTCGTCTGAGCTCCAATCTATGCCCCCCTCGCCAAACTTTCATGAAAAATACACGTCTAGCTGAAACGACTGTCAATATCTTTGTCTGCGCTTATTTCTTAGTACTACACACCTGTGGAACTCTGTTCCTCTTCCCTGCTTTCCAGTTTACAATATGGTTGTCTTCAAGTCCAATGTAAACAAGTTCTTGATGAGCTGTCTCCTTAAGTAATCCAATTTACCAAATTTACACTTCTAACGATCACTACGATAGTGTTCCATTGACTACTGTACACGCATTAACCTTTATCCTCGAGTGATCTCGAGCCTTGATACGTGGTGACATCTTTGTAAAACAAAGTCTTTTATTTGGATTCATTTCGTCACATTTTGTGACGGCTTGATATATCAAAATAAGATACAAAAAATAAAAACAAAAACTTTGTTTTATGCTTCTTGTACCTCACACAACCTTGAATATATATATACATACTAGCAGGGTAACCCGACGTTGCCCAGGATTGAATGATGATCGACGAATGCCTAGCACTCCATATTTTTATTGTCATCCAAATCGTTGAAATTGTCCGTTTTCAACCAAATCGAATGATTGCCTGCATTAGTTGGGGATCCATCGCGGTTCACCAGGAGAAAGCTCACATGCGTCTCGCAGCGACTTAGTTCACGATATACTGTAGTCTACATTGAGAACCTACTGCTAATTTTATAAAATTATTTTTTATTTATTTATAACGACTTGAATTAAAGTTTAAAATGGAAAAGTCAATTATCATACTTCGATTGTACTCTAAAGAGAAACATTCATTTCGAAAGCGCCCCTGTCATATCAAAGAACCTACTGTAGATTTTATATGTTGAGACTTTCGCCTTGTGTGGTAATAAAACTTCTCAAATACATTTGTGATTTTAGGCTGTATAAGGTGTTAACTTTGGTCAAAATCGCCTGCTCCTTCTTTCATCGAATTATTTCGATTATCGGGACTTATCAGAAGACATTTTAAGTGGAACGGCTCATCAAGAACTTGTTTACGTTGGACTTGAAGACAACCAGATTGTAGTCAGCTGGAAAGCAGGAAAAACGGAAGACAATTCCACAGGCGTGCAGTTCTAAGAAAGAAGCTTTGTTCATGGAATCTACGTTTAGGTTTAGGTACAGATAAAGAGTGGGGGGAATTGTTGATAGTCTTTTCAGCTAGATGAATGTTTCTTGTAAAAATTTGGCGAGGGGGAACCATAGATTGAAGCTCAGTCGAGCACTTGCCATGAAAATAACGATAAAGCAGTGACAAACACGCAACATCTGTGAGATAGAGGTTGCAGGGAAGAGAAAAGGACATCTCCTACGAGGCTACGAAGTCTATTTTGAACTCTATCAAGGCAGGACAAGTCCTATTTAAATGAATAAATAGAAAATAAATTGAATTGTAAATAATTTATACTGAATCCACCTATTATTGCATCGGAGGAAATCGTTTATTATTTCTCGTTAAACTGTAGTGTTTGTTTTTTTTAGGTAATTATTTATTCATCATTGATATTATTTCTTTTTACATCATGTGCTGTCTGCTAGTAATATATAAATGGTTAAAAGTAAAACGGAATAATTCAATTGATATGGTTAACTCGATTTGAATTATCATAAGTCAGTGTTACTCGGTTTAATGTCCGTTTGTGTTGAATGATTTTTAGAAACTGACTAAAACTAACCGATCTCAGGTCAGGTTCTTATTTACCCCTATTTCTCACACGTATAGGCTTATCACTTTTTCCCGCATTTTCTTTGAACTACCCTAGTTATCTGACCTTGCTATTTCAACTGTTCTACATCTACGAACCCAAAATCTCTCACCCATTCTTGCAACTTTACCGTCGAAGTTGTCTGTTCTGCACACAACTCTCTTTACTGTCCAAACTTAATCTTCCTCAGAGGTCATCAGAACTAAGCCGGTCTTAAAGACTCACATTACACACCCGTCGTATAATTCTCATATGATTTTGTTCCATGAAATGCATATACTCAACCCTCACCGACCAGGTTTCACTTCTTTTCATTTTCACACTGCGTCTACATGCGTCTTCCTTTAATCAAATGTGATGGTAGTTAGTAATCGTAAAACTTTCATAAACTCATTTCAAAACATTACCATACAATATTGTTAGCCAAATTAGTCCTTTTAACTATTGTCAATATACCTTGTGTGGCTTTACTTTATGGACAGTTTCCAAACTTGGGATTTCATTTTGGGTCAAAAGAATCTGCTTAATTTTCAAGTGGAGCATTCTTTCCTTCATGTATAAACGAATCACAGCTTATCAAAGCCGAAAGGCTACTCGAGGATAAGGGTTAACGTGTTTATCAGATGGATGGTGAGAACAGAATTGGTTAAAGCTCTGCAGAATTTAATTATTTAAAAGGACAACTCAATAATAATCGGTTATTATGGTTCTGAATTGTAGAGTTGAAGATTGATAATTTATATTATTTGTCTGTGGTATACAATACCACGAAGATGCTTCCAAGTAGACTACAACAAGTCCAATGTTACCAAATTCTTTGTACTATTTGGATTATTCGAACTACTGTTCCTGAGTTAAGTGTTATTCTCACGTTTCAACCGACGTAATCTATAAAATTCAGTTCTAAGCGACCGTCTTCTAGAGGTTGTAGGTTCAATCTTCGGCGCGGGCGATATAATTGCGAATTATTTAAAACTTCTACTAGATCATAACTGACAGAACGAGATCATAATACCATCCTGGATCAAATAAATGAAATTCCGTACAGATTTCCGAGTTTGACAGTTAGAATCCATGTTGAAATCAGCTTAGAAGTATTCCCATGGTATTGTGTACCACAGGCGGGTAGTTCTCTGAAAGAAACTTTGTTCATGGAAGATCCATTTAATTTAAGACATACAGAGGAAGAAAGGAAAGTAGTACTTGAAGTGATTGTAGCTAGACTGATTTTCGTTGTTTGTTTTATAGTGGGGGACTCATAGATTGGAGCTCAGTCGAGCACCTACTATATAAATAACGATAGTGTTGAGGAAGACTAACAATCACTTTTGTGAAAAAGAAACTATAAAGGAAAAGATGAGAATATCTCCCACTAGATTTCGAAGTCGGTTTTGTAATTTGTCAAAGCAGGAAAGGATGCCCTGAGAGACACATTTCCAGATGTGTCAAAAGTACTCTTTTTTTGAACGTATTTGGTCTTACAAAGTAGACGATTGTGTCGGGAGTGAGTTACGGTAAATATACATATTTTTCCTCTTTTTCCCGCAGATATTAGGCTTATACTTATTTAAAAAAGAACTCTTCCAATTCAGGCAGTGTAAAGTGTCACATGGTCTTAGAGTTTATATAATAGTTTCTTTTGAAATAAATAAAAACTTCGACAGCGGAAAAGGACTTGTTAAAATGACCAACACTAACAAAATCTTTTAGCAGAAATGAGGCCTGGTTATCTACTCCTGTAAAAAGGAAGTGTAAACAACTGGAAATTTATTTCATTAAAAGGCGAAATTCAAACGTATAATCCATTACATTGACCACTCAATGCATTTTTCAATCAAACGACTATGATTACCGTATTCAATTTATGAGAAAATCGCGTTGTATTAATGAAGCAGACGACCGGCAAAATAGGTTAGGAACACGGATGAAGTCGTCTCAACTCACAGTCATGTTATGGAAAATACTACTTAAAAAACAAACAAACAAACAAAACAAAATAAAAACAAAACAAAACAAAACAAGGAAACAACTCGAAAATATCATTTTCCCAAACACATCGAAGAGAGATAGGAAATCACAGCATTTATTTGAAATAACGTCAATGAAGCAATAATGAAATCTGAATTCGTATTAGTTGGATTCTTCGGACTGTTGTCTTGAGTGTTATTTTCACAACGTTTCGGTCGATATAACCTTCTTCCGATGTATCTTGTCGAACTTAGAAGTGTTTTTACTCGAAATCGGAAATTTGCGTGGAATTTCGAACGAAACCCTTTATTTACGTCACATTCCGTCAGCCATGGAGAGAAGTCTTAAATAATTGCAATTGTATTTTTCATTCGCCCAAACTGGGAATTCAACCTTCAAGAGACGATCAATTTACAATTGAAGTTTTGCAAGTACTCTACCGACTGCGCCACGGGTCCTTGCGGACAATTCTAGTACGAATTTTAGGAGCCTTAAACCTATCTTATTTCTGAATGTAAATATCACTATTTATAACCACACATTATTACTATATATATTACTGTATATATATTTATTCATTTATTAATTCCGTAGATATTATCTATTATTTATAATTTATGGTTTCGATATCGCGTTAAATTCTAGACTAAATCTACTCAGTAATTGATCGTCACTCATCACACATGCTGTTTATTTGAATCATCTTACTCTTCACCGTTTTTTTTTACAAAGGGGTCGCCATATATCAAGGCCCAGAGGCCACTCAAGGATAAAGGTTAATATGTGTATTGTAGTCATTGTGACAGTTGCGTAATAATCGTTTGTAGAAGTAATTTGATATAATTGGATCATTTACGAGGACAGCTGAACAAGAAATTGTTTACGTTGGACTTGAAGATAATTATATTGTAATCAGCTGGAAAACAGACTAGCGGAACAAGTTTCTACAGGCGACCGTTCTAAGGAAGAAGCTTTATCCATGGAATCCATGTTTATGTTTTGACAACGATTGAGAATTTTTACTTTGTTCCCATAATAGGTTGATGGTTTCAGTTTCCGTCCATATATAGCCATCCATACCCGACTTATGGATTGATTAAAAAGTTTTAGAGGAAATCCGATCTGGAATTCCGACGTAAATTAGCGTCTACGATTAGCAGGAGTGACAATGGGACAATTCGAATCTGAAAAAAAGTGGATCAAATTATCTAACGTGGTATGACGAAAAAGAAGTATTATATAAACTATAACATTAGGCAGAGATTAGGTCTGGCTGACGGAGCCTTACAAGTGGAGATGGAGTCAATAACATGAATATGGAGGGGATGAGAGAGGCGTGGATATAAAAAAAAAAAACGCAAAAAATTCGGTATTATCAATGGTACAAGATTTGAAATAAACGAATAAAAAGATAATCATTTTTATGCAATTTGTTGCTCTTATATTTCTTCAGGAGAAAGAACTGCGCAAGTCGACAAAATGAAAATGCGAACCACGTTATCTCCTTTACGCTCAAATTGATTTTATAGTCTTCAATAAATCGGATCATCTCTTTAATATCCTAAACGATATCTTATAATCCAGGAAAATTAAAATTTCACTCTCTCGAGTACCCAACCCTCCAACGAAACAAGAGTTGAAACTTTCACAAATATTCATTCCAACTGTTCGATTTTAACTTGAAAACAACATTAACGATTAACATTAAATGAAAACACATACTCTAGCAACCGAGAAGTAACTTATTACAACTATCTATTTCCTTACATTTTATTGAAAGAGTTTGGCCTTTCAGTAAAAGGTAATCGTTAGCAAATAAGCACGATTATAAAGAATGTTCCAAATAAAGATAATCAGCCTCCAGTAACATGAATTAAGATTTGCTTATCTAAATTTTTATCACGTGTTAAATATTCAGTACAATTGATGGCTTTTAAAGCTACACGTGTGCGCATGTACATTCATCTATGTCGTTTCCAGCATTCTGAAGCAGTTATATTAGTATGACATTTAAAATCTTACTGTCGTCTCCAACATTTTGATGCTTCAGATGTGGTTTGAAAATTAACGGGTTTCTTTAGCATGCAAGATAGTTGAAAGTGGATCTTGGGTTTACTTGCGGCAGCCATGTAACTCTCGCTTCCCTTTATTTTGTTCTTTTGTCCTAACATTCCAGATACGATGTTTCTGACAAAGAGGCAAGAATTGCTGTTTTTTGGGGTCAGAATCTATTCCATCTGACACTTACCGTTGGGAAGTTTTTGACTTTGAAGTAGTATTTTAGCTCCTCACATTAAGTGGCTTCATTCCTTGTCTGGAACGATTTCCATTAAAAAGCAAGCACTTGTGATAAAGCTTTAGTGCCAACTGAAAAAAAAGAACTAAAAAATATTTTGCGGATGTAGTTGTAAATGATGGTTCAAGTGCATTAAACTTTCACTTTAGAAAGAAAAAAAAGAAGGAAATAAAAGAAAAAAAAAGGAAAATAGACAAGTTATAGCCCTGTTAAGAGTTGCAACCTCCCCCCCCCCAAAAAAACAGAACGTAACGTCATGTATTGCAAAGCATATAATACCTACCTAGGTTAGTCCACAGGACATCGACTGATATCTATTTGCTTCCTCACGTAAAACAAAATGTGACACAAGGTCATTTTAATGTGGGAGAAAACTAGCTCCCCCAAAAGGGTACACTGTCAGTTTGCAAAAATAAAATTGCCTTAGTATAGAAGGGGTTCCGTCTCCATTGACCAAGAACAATTAATTTGAGTGCAGCATCTGAGCAAACATCGCACTTCTACGAGCGTAGCAGGATATCGACTGGTTATTTATTTGTTTCCAACGAAACAAAATGTGACACAAGGTCGGTTTAATGTGGGAGATAACCAGCTCCCTGCAAAAGGGGATTCTGCAAAAAAAAAAAATTGCCTTAGTATAGAAGGGTTCCCCCCCTCCATTGACTAAGGACAATTAATTTGAGTGCAGGATCAGTGCAGACACCACACTTCAGTGACCAGCTCAGTACAAGTACCGGATGTCCGCTGACACCTTACGGCTTAGCCTTCCAGTATCTATTGAGATTGGAATAGTCTATTAGTAGATAACAACAGTAGAGAAAGAAAGACAGTGGCCAGAAACATATTGAACTGTTCCTTGTCTTACTGCAGTTACGCGGGGACGATATAATTGATAGAACTTCTTCATTTTATCTGGGCTCGAACACCAGCCCCTAATTTAACCGTCAGTTTAATTCTCTTATTTGTGAGCCTCTCAAACCCACTTGATAATAATAACATAAGTAGCTACCCCAAGCTATTCTCACACAAAGTGACATGTCATTTGCTTAAACGCTTGAGTATAAAACTGCAATGCATGAGACAAACAAATACGAATTCTTATAGCTTAATCAAACGAAACACATCCAACTGAAAACCTCCCCTTTTCTCCACTAGAAAGAAGTAGTCGCTATTTGCTTAACAAGGAAAAGAAAGACAGAATCAGCCACAACATGTACACATGAGAATCTATTGTCCTTTATGCAGGCGAATTCGATTGGATATCACGTTTTGTTGACCTCATCATCGAGAAACTAAATGCCTGCCCTGTACAAACAAAGTATTGAACCACTCACGTCTCGTACCCACCAGACGTGGACATAACACCCAACTGTCTTGACAGCAAGCAAGTGAATAACCTCGAACAGTTGTCATGGAAACTACTGAATATTTAAACCTCTTTAAAAGGGCACATTTTTGTTGGTTTTGTTTTGTTTAACCAAGCGGATGTCTGCAGACGAATTGACGACGAGATGTCAAGTACAAACAGGTAGTGCGCAGAAAGTTGTAAGTAGGCTCAAATGATATGAAGATGGCTTGCTATTCGGCGAAGTGATGAAGATGCAAGTTAGTTCGAAACAGATAAACAGTTTGATTATTATTTTCATTAATATTCATTGCTAAAATTTGGCACAGAAATATATGTAAAAATATTTTGTCCTTAGTAAATCTATGTCGAAATTTCATAAGTCATAGTTTAGTTTGAAACATGTTTTCCACTTTCTCAGAAAATTTCCGCCCAAGGAAGTAATTTCATACATTTTGTCATTGTTTTTGATAATGAGGAAATTTCAGTTCATAACTTGAAATTTTTGTTAAATCAACAAAAATAAGGAAAAGAAATAATAATAATAATAGTAATAATAATAATAATAATAATAATAATAATAATAATAATAATAATAATGACCTCGGTTGGACAAGCGCAAAGAGAACTGGGACCTTGGGGAGGCAGTGCCACTCAAATTCCAGTATAAACCAATGGTCACTGCCGGCGAGAAATCAAGGGTAAGCGGCTGTTGCGATGATGCAAATTCATTTGCAAATGCTATCGAAGGAGGTGGAGATAACTGGACGTCTGGGGAGACTTGTTGTCACTCAGCCTCCAGAGAACACCACAGGTTTCCAATCAGATCGTTTGTTGTCTTGTGTGAAAGCTCCATGTGAGCCAATAATAATAATAATAATAATAATAATAATAATAGAAATTATCGAGTGTGGAAACTGAGTCACATAACCAAACAACACCCACCGACCACTGGTAATTTGAAATAGAAATAGAACAAAATATAGGAATAAACCAATGGAGCTTAAATTCCAGAATCTGATCCCCCTCCTCAAATAGTGGTGGCACCAACCTCGTGATATGTAGTCAATCCCAGGTTACGCCGACATGTGAAAATTGTAGGTTCGCTGTGCAGGTTGGTTAGTGCAAAAAGAGTTCAAAGAGTAAAGGTTGACGTATGTCAAACGCTGTAACTATGTAGCTAGACTCGACGGTGTCACCTATAATGTTATTCGGTTCGTATGAAAGAAAATGAGAGAGAGAGAGAGAGAGAGAGAGAGAGAGAGAGAGAGAGAGAGAGAGAGAGAGAGAGAGAGAGAGAGAGAGAGAATGAAAAAAGGGGGGAAAGAAATCTTTTAGCTCGCATGCAAGTGCAGCTTGACTTCCAATTTTGGACGAAACGGACGTGTCGACTTAGACACGAAAATGCGTCGGAAGAAACGCAAAAAAAAAGTGAGTCAACAATGCGATGGCTCCCTCGCACTCGTTAGATGAATAAAGAATCCATGCCAGAAAATTTGCGTTATGTTTTCGTCAGATGTTCCTTTTCAGCATCGACCAGTGATGGGAAGAATCGATCAGAGAAGACCAAGAAACAGAAAAAAGGTACGGTGACTTTATCATCGTATATATATATATATATATATATATATATATATATATATATATATATATATATATATACTAGAAAAAGTACCCGTCGTTGACTGGGTTCAAAAACAGCCTACAGAAAATGGACTCCGATTTATGAAAGTATGATAGGTTATGAAAAGGAAGGGTTGTAAAGAGATAGCTTCGAATGTGGGGGTATCAAAACCAAAGCAAAATATGATGGACATAAAAAGAAAATAGATAAACCCCATAATTTATTATACCATACCTGTTCACACTGAAACACTTATCACAATATTCTGTGGATCTATATTAAAAAACATTGTTAAACTTTGTGACATATTTCCATTCTATGGAGGTCAGGCGCGAACGAACACCCCATAATTTTATTATACCATATTTCTTCAAACTGAAACATAATTATTAAAATATACTTACGCAGATAGATATGAAAAGTCTTTATTAAAGTTTGTGCCTATATCCATTCTATGGAGGCCAGGCGCAAACGCAGACCCCGCCATTTTATTATACCATCCCTATTTAAGTTAAAACATACTTATCAAAGTATTATTATGTACATCTATATCAAAACCACTTGTAAAATTTGTGCCTATTTCCATTCTATGGAGGCCAGGCGCGAACGCAGACTCCACAATTTTATCATACCATTCCTATTTAAGTTAAAACATACTTATCAAAGTATTCTTATGTACATCTATATCAAAAACACTTGTAAACGTGTTTTTTTTCATTTTAAAATTTTTTATTTCCATACTTTGTGGACCAGGTGCGTACGCAGACCCTACAATTTTAATGAATCATCATTATGTCAGATCAAATATACCCATTTCTGTGTCTCGATACATCTTCTATCGTTATATGTAATCAGTTTTCTATAATAGTCAACCATATAGGAGCCTATTCGTGATCAGACACACATACATTCAGCTTTATATTATAGAAGATATATATATATATATATATATATATATATATATATATATATATAACGGTTAGATCACTCAGATAGATATTAAAATATTTAAGAATAAAAGTTTAAATTTCAACAGTATTTCTCGCGGTTAACCGGTGGCCGAATGAATTAGGTCCTTGCTAATGGAGTCAGATGTGGCATCTGTTACCGGGTTCGAATCAATCGACCGGTGTTAATCGTGACACCCTGCACTGATGAGTTCCGAAAGGAGAAAACACTAGTGTCTATAAGTATTTAATTAATATAGTAAAAAATTATGTCAGCCCCTTTAAGAAACTCGTTTCTTATCGTTGAGAACTTTACAGTTGAAATAAAACGTCGGTCAGTTTAGCTCTTATGCATAGATCATCATATAATGATTAGATCACTCTGACAGGCGTAAAAAATATTTAAAAATAAATGTTTAAATTTCAACAGTATTTCTCGCGGTTAACGGTGACCGAATGCTAATGGATTCAGAGATGGCTTATGTTGCCGGGTTCGAATCTATCAACCGGTTTTAATCGTGACACCTTGCACTGATGATTCTCGAAATGCTGAAACACTATAGTATAATAGTATATATATATATATATATATATATATATATATATATATATATATATATATATATATATATATATTCTAGAGGTATCACGATCACATGCATGGACATACATAGATACACATGTAATAAGAGACACATAATAATAATAATAATAATAATAATAATAATAATAATAATAATGAGGCATAATAATCGCAACAGACAAAACTCTTCCCCCCGCTACACTTTACAAGACGATCGTGAAAGGTTAAGGATGCATGGAAAGATCGAAGAGGAAATGCACCAACCAGACCACTACAAAAAGAGTGGGAAGAGTATCGGGATGCTTATTTCCATCCAAATTGCCTAGATACCGGCAAGAAATCTAATGGTAAAATACAGTCGCGATAATGCAAAATGATTTGAAATGGTTATCGAAAGAGACAGAGGGTACTGGAAATCTGGAGAGATTTGTTCTCGCCAGATTTCATGGGATACTACTTGTTTACTACTAGTGAGTAATCGCTAATAACGATGTACGAAAACTCCTGATAAGTAAATGATAAGAATTTCTAGTTAGATACTCTGGTCTCTTCATAAACCGGACAGATAAAGAACTCAAATATCTGATCCAAATAACACCCACCTCCCCCCAAAAAAACAAAATCTAATGACCGTGCACAATGTTCTTTATCTGTAGGGCGATTCAGCGATATAAAAATGGGAAAAGAGGTATAAACACTAGTAGTATTGAATACTGTCTGAAAGATGCGATAAAACGGCTAGAAATTATATAACACAAAATAATAAAGCAGTGTTCCAAATGATCTGAAGTGTTTTAACGTAGAACAAGTATTACATAAATCAGACAATGAGATTAGATCTATGCAGTTAAATTAATTCAAGGATAGTTCATCTCTCAAGCCATTATCAATAGAGCAAGTTCAAACCTGAACACCTTTTAATTTTAGTTTGTAACCTTTTACACCGGTGTAAAAGCATTCATTACGTAATCATTCGATCTGTTAACATTAATGTGCATCCGGTGGCGAAGCCACACAACTGTTAAAATATTAATAAAAAAAGGTTTCAGAAAGCGTAACATTAAAAAAACAAAAAACAAAACAAAACAAATAAACAATAAGTCAAATAACTACCGACGTGTAAAATGAATTCGAAAAGAAATCCTCCACTGAATAGATGTGTCTTTTTCTCTCTTTTTAAGTTATCAGAAGAAGAAGAAGAAGAAGAAGAAGAAGAAGAAGAAGAAGAAGAAAATAACAATAATCATAATTTCGTTTGATAACGTCTACCTGAAAAGAGATGATGTTCCTTGTCAGAGGAGATGATGATAATGATATGAATAAAAATTAATGAATTAAAAACTAGCTTAGGGAATAGACAAAATGTATGATCGCGACTCCCCTTCCCTTTTGGCTTCACGCCAGATTATTTTAAGGACACCCTCTCATTCTTTATATAAAATTTTAATAAAGTATTGTATAAAAAATGAGTCATCAGCAATAATGATAATAAAAAAAATGATATGAATAAAAATCTGGCCTTCGAGCTAAGATCACAGTGTAGTATCTGTTCTGGTGTTACACTTATGTTAATTTGTCCTTAGTCAATGTAAGGGAAACCTTTAATACTAAAGCAATTTTTATTTTTGCCTACTTCCAGTGTATCTCTTATTGAGTAGCTGCCCCCCCCCCATTAAAAACGACCTTCTGTCACATTTTCCTCTCGTAGGGAAGCAAATAAATACCAAGAAATTAAACATAAAAATCGAAACACATATATAAAAAAGGCATCAGTCTTGGCTGATACCACGCAAAACAGCCGTGAGGGGTCGAGGAAGATGTAAAGACCGAGGAGGCAGAGAACTAATCAGAACCCTAACCCGAACAGTGCAGAGAGCTGAGAGCTTGAGGAGGCTTATTGCGATCCACATCCAAGTAAATTTTATTACTATATTGACCCCTGGGGGAGGGCGATCAGAGTTATGCCGGAAAATCTGTTCTGGCAAAAAATTACTTTCACCATGACTAATGTTTGTGCAAAATTTCCAAAAATTCCAAGTCGTGGTTATTGAGAAAAGTGCGAACGGACGAATAGGAGTGAATTAATAGGTTCAAATCCTCCTTTGTCAGGGGCATTACTACTACTACTACTACTACTACTACTACTACTACTACTAAGGAATTTAAAATTCCTGACGCTATTCTACAGTTCTATATGGATATTAGTGCGAACACTTACGAAGCATACTATTTACATAAATTTTGATGGACGGTGTACGCTAGTCAATATTCTTACCTATCAAATTAGCAATCAATTCATCTTATTAACCCTTATCCTTGAGTGGCTTTTAGCCTTGGTAAGTGACAACTTATTTGTAACACAAAAACTGACTAGAAAAGAAACGTACGAATAAATAATTAATTATTTTTTATCTACTTTTTTTTCGGGGAATTAAAAGAAATCAAAGATTTACGAGTAAGTTTGTTAGGCGTTTAACTTTTTTTTTTTGTGTAATAACATCCTTAACACGGTATTTCCAAATATTTATTTGCACAAAAATATAAAATTACATAATGAACAAATTAGGTACAAGGCCATTAAAAAATGTGGAGATTATGGGTGTCGTTGGTTATCCTTGGTTTCAAATACTTAAAATTGTTTATCCTACTCTTAACTAGAAATATCTCAATCACCACAATACCACATTCACTCCAGGGACTCTCCTACTTAAGATAAACCCAAATCTGAAAAAAGTTTTAGCTTATTATTTACAGTAATAGCATTTCATTATCTAGGGAATGGGGAATAAATAAGAAACAGCAAAAATTGGTTAGTAAGCCGCCCCCCAATCCTTTCTAAATAATAAACCACACACTGTTTTTCGGTTTGTCGAAAACTAGCAGGTTAATCTCTAAGTGGGAGTGGAGTCTAAGTATGGGTGAAAAGAAAGAGGTGAGGGTGTGGGCAGAATCTTTCCAAAATGAGTGGACATTGGGGATAAAGCGGCGAATGGGAATCTTGCATGATACTTTAATTCAACAAAAATGTTCTACAAATCTCAATAAGAAAGAAAAATAAAACTGTTTTTTATACGTCGAAATTCCAGTGCATTATTCTGGTTTATGATGATTGTGATGATCACTTTCAGCTTGGACATAACTGGAGCGCTATAATAAAATAACCCCCCCCCTCAAAAAAAAGAAAAAGAAAAAAAAAGGAATTATGTAGTGCAAGGATCTCCAAAATACGTCCCACAGGCCGGTCTTTAATTCAGCCCGCAGAGTTCTTATGGAAAACGTAAAATATTCAGGAAGCATTTAAAAATAGAAACGTGTGAAAATAGTGTTATGGTTTTTCTTTTTGTTCAGAAAAAGGTTAAATAAATGAGATTTTGAAGAATCAGTTTCATTAAAAATCAAACCTAATGAGCAAAACAATATAAAACACGTCCAGGTCATTTATTTTAGAAACAATTTGGTTGGCGTAGCTTAAAAAAGGTCAGCAATATGAAGCCCAGTTTGAAAACTTTGGATACTCCTGATCTAGTGTGAGGTTTGAACACTGAAAGATGGCATAAATAGAATTATCCACACAGCCAAATGTTTGCAAATCTGATTGAGTTTGGCGGAACGATACAAACTACGGGCAAATGTAAAGTAGGTCGGTTTAGTAAAATGAAAAAAAAAATAAAAAAATAAAAATAAAATAAATAAAAGAAAGAAAGAAAATTTTCATTTTTAATCATAAAAGTGACCTTGTAAGTCTATCTGTGTGAGGAACGGTCTCTACTAAGCTACCCTGTCAATTCTTGTCTACACACTTATAGGACTCATGAAACAAATTTGATTTGTTTTTTAACCGGTAAATTAGCTGTTAAGGGGTAAAAATTGAAAGAAAAATGGAACTTGGCAGGCTTAAGTCAACAGAGTTCTTCTCTACGCATGTGCAAAAATACATTTATACATTAATGTCGGCTAATTTTTAAAGTTTTCATATCCATGTCTGTTGGTGGCTCAGATGGTAACGAATACCGTTGGAGCACAAGATGTTTTGGTTTAGATTCTAGCTGATCGTATACAAGTCATATATATATATATATATATATATATATATATATATATATATATATATATATATATATATATATATATATATATTAGTTAGTTTAAACTTTGGAAATCACTACAATATATTGGGTACAATATAATATTCAACGGAGTATTGGTTCTATAATAATAAATACGAAATCTGCATGAATTAAAATATTTAATGATCGGGTAACACTTGGTGGCCTGCTAGTAAGAAAACAAAAAACGGATGTTAAATATGTACGTTGTTTTGACGAACAAAACAACCTTGACTTAAGTTTATTTATATCTTTCTAATACTGACAATGAAAAGGTCCGAAGTATGTTGCTTGGTCTGCTTGGAAAGGAAAATCTAAAAATGTGGGAACATTTGTTTCTATTATTTTATGTCATTTTAATTTGAAATAATCAGTCTTAAAAAGTCAAATAACCTTTGACATTGACAAGGATATCCGATCGAAAATGTTGATTACTAGTTTTCGATGGGCATATATGCTGACGACACCACACTCTATAACAGACACGACAGGAAAACAAATGAACACACATCTAAAGAAATGGCAGAAGCACTAAAGGATAACCTCCGATCTGTAGTGGAATGGGGACATAAATGGATGGTCACATTCAATGCTGCCAAGACTAAACTCGTTTCCTTCAATAATTACAAGAAACCTTCCCTACCACCAATTGCAATGCCCAATGACTCTTTATTTGAAGTACATCCTTTAAACTCTTCGGCCTAACACTCTCAGGAAACATTAGTTGGAACAATTATATCGAGAATATCGCCAGGACCGCTGCGAAGAAGGTAGGTTCTCTCTACCGTGCTAGAAAGATACTAACGCCCGAAAGTGTCCTATACCTCTATAAGGCCACCATTCGCCCATGTATGGAGTATTGTTGTCATATTTGGGCTGGTGCATCTACAACTAGTCTCTCGCTCCTAGACAAGGTTCAAAAGAGAGTCGCCAATCTGATAGGTCCTGAACTGTCATCTAAACTTCAGCCTCTGTCCTATCAACGAAATGTTGCATCCCTCTGTCTTTTCTACAAGTACTTTAACAGTGAATGCTCTGACGAACTGCAAGCACTTGTGCTCCCTCGACGTAAATACCCCCGACAAACCCGACAAGCAGCTAAATCCTACCACTTCACAGTAGAGATCCTTAGATGTAAGAGAGCCTTCTACTCCAGTAGTTTCTTCCCCAGGACAGCTAGACTTTGGAATTCCCTGCCGGGTCCCTGCTTTATCAACTGTACTGACATGCAGAAGTTCAAGTGCAACGTGAACCGACATCTTGCTGCCCAACTCCCTACACAGTACCCCTGATGTCTATGTCCCTAATAGTAGCCCCCATACAACAAAGTGGCAACATGCCTTGTTTGGGGTGAAAATGTAAAAAAAAAAAAAAGTTTAACTCTGATGCTGCGACGCACATGCATACACCTTCGCTTTATATATATATAGATTGTTGTGGACTCATAAACTTCCGTTTAAAACTTTGGGTGACTTATTTAAAAGAAATCGACTGTTCTTAATCGTTTATCATTTCGAAAACGTTTCAATAAATTCTTTACTCTGTATTAAAATGACAAACCTTATTAATTTTGTTTAACTTTCCTGGTATATGCGACTCTCTTATGCCGTGGTAGGCACCCTAGTGATGGCATCACGATAAAAAATACCCTTGATAGTCCTGGCGAAGCATCAAGTATTCAGCTACCGACAACATTTGAATTACAATACAAACTCGTGTAGTGAGTTCAATCTCAGCTACGGCAGCGGTGAATGGATGGGACTTTGTCATTCCTTCCATCACGATTTATTTTAATTTGAAAGAAGGTTAGGATGGAAGTCGTTTCTAAACAGGAACCGGAGAAGAAGAAACAATAAAATGGTAAAATTCTTCGTTTACTTATAGAGCAATAGAGGAGTTGAATATTAAAAACCTTAATAAATTAACAGCACCATTTGTACAATATAGAGATATAGAGAAAGGTTTCACAAACTAAGAACACCATGAAGCCCCTGAGAAGGCCAAAGGTTTATTTTCACGGAGCACCAACAAAATAATTGCTAAAATAAATATAAAAAACATTAATTTAAAATTTTAACACTGACTAATGATAATGTTAACAGTTATTTTTTGTTTTTGATTAATTAAACATTATTGTATTTTTTGTTAATTTTGTTTTCTTTTTCATGAACCATTCTGAAACTCTTTACACATGTAGTTATATATCATATCTGTTTCCAGTAAAAAAATGAAATGTCTGCAGCCATTTAATTTTTCCATATAAAACATTTGGTCGTCTTTAAGAAAGGGCTTCCGGAGCCACCCAGCCTCACTCACCGAACCCCAGACCTCCGTGGAACCCACTTTGGGAAACCCTGATATAGGGAACGAGAAGAATATCCTCAAGAGGTTGAATTAATTCTCAGAATAGGTTTGATTACTTTTATGTCCCCGAACAAAGATTTAAATCAAAATATAATGATAATCTTATATTGATAATCCTTATTCCAATTTTAATCCGGTCCTGTATATGACCTTAAACTATATCCAGTGGTGAGGCCCCAGCTTGCGGGCTTTGGGGAGTGTGGAGCCACCCTTTAATTACCATTGCTCCCAGGTCCACTCTGACCCGGAGTGGTAGTACCTGTTAGGGTCCCAACTATGGGTTAAATAGAAACTGATTTGAAAACAACAAATATATTCTATCAAAGATTTTTCTTCAAAATCTTTGGATTCGGCATTAAATAACCCGAAAAGAGTTGATATGCCGTAAAACAAAAACAACCAACCAACCAATTTTAATCCAAATAATTTAAAATATTTTCGTTTTGGAAAATCTCTCAAAGATCTTCAGATCTAATGAAAGTGAATCAAATCAAAAATATCTAAAAGTCTAAGTTGAGGGTTGTGTCCATATTTCGCCCACTAAGAGTCTTTTATAATACCCCAAATAGATTGAAATTTTGAAAATATTTATTAATTGATAGTCTATTGTTAAAGTTTCACAAATGAACTAAAGTGTTATAGTTAAAAGCGAACTGAACTATGGAACGAATATACAAAATGAATTGACTACAAACTCCTGTATAGATCAACAATAAGTATTTATTATATATTTACAACTGAAGGACAAAACTACTTCTTTGTTTAAACTTATTACTTGAAGAGAGCTGCGTAACACGTCGTAATCCAACACTCTTACAATGTCTTTGAGGCAAGAAAGATTACTCTTGGGCAAATAGTTACTTCCTCTTTAAATATATTTTCTAGAGAAAAAATATTTTTAATCTAAGAAAAAAATTGGTGGGATCTGAATTTTCACGAAGAGCTTCCGTCCCATTTCAACCTCATTGCCTAAAACTTACCTAAACTAAATATAACCCACCTTATCACTTAAGCATCTGAGTTTCAAAATTCATAATAGCCGATTAGTTTTGGAGTGAATCCTGTACATACAAATATACAGACATATGCACACATCTGATTTTATATATTTAAAAGTTTATACGATGGTGGAGTCAAGTCCAGCATATTGAGATTTAAATAAACGTAGCCACTGACAAACGCGTGAGTTCAGCTTACGTGTATTTTTCTCCCACGAATTGTTGAAAGTAGTGGTTATCAAATTCGAGAAGTCTGTAGTGTTCAAATTGCTAAACGTCGTCGTACGAGGTGGTGTAAATAAGTTTCCAGACTTTTTTGTAGAGGCATTTGAAATTGTCGTAGACTCTTGAAAATTCAGTATGTTATTGCTATGCATCTTATGAGATGACTGACCAAATTTTATGATTTCAGGTTCGAATGAACAATTACAACAGGAATTTGAATACACCCTACTAAAGCCTGATTGTCACAGCTGGTGAATTTCAAAAATGTAATCTGGACGTGATAACACTTAAGAACGATATACAATAAAATTCTGTTTTAAACTTAGAAAAAAAAAATGCTACAGAAACGTATGGAATGCTCCCGACTGCTTTTGGACCATCTTTCTATGAATCGATCATCAGCTTTTACGTGACATAAGAGATTCAAGGAAGGCATGGAGTCTGTGAGGAACGATGAGAAATGTGGGAGGAGTAAAGAAGGCAAAATACCAGAGTTGATTGGCCAAATAAAGAATTTCATATATAAGGACCATTGTATGTCTCTAGAGACAATAAGTGCACAGTTTGATGGTAAATGTTTTAGTTGTATTTGTCTATTAGTTTCCTTTGGTGTAAATATCAGAAGTTTTGGCGCGAGAACATAAATTTGTCCGGTTTAAAGACTTGCTTTAAATATCTCACAAACAGTCAGCATGACAGTCTTCAAGAACAACCAAGCTCCAACATGCAAGCTACAATTAAACAAGTTGATGTTTAAATATCTGGGCTACTGGATCATATCGAAAGTATGTATGAGATTGTCATCAATCATGACCAACAGAAACAATAAAATAGACACAAAATTCAGAATATTCCGAACGTATGTATGGTCTGTTCTGTTATACGATTATGAATGCTGGACAATCACCAATAGCACAAGGAAGAGACAAGAAGCAACTGAAACTTAATTTCCGAGGAGAATTTTGAAAGTATCCGGGACAGAAAAGGAAACAAACCAAGCTCCTATCTTTACATCATCAACGCTCTGATCCCCACCTGGCATCAATTGAAATGGATGGCTCTCGTCTTGGGGAGGCTCCCTGTTTTGACAAGTTTCTGGACTTGACCTTTACTCCTGATCTGAAATGGCACATGTACATCAAGTCTGTTGCCAAGGTCGCTGGAAAAATGGTAGGATCCTTCTACCGCTCCAGAAGATATATCACTGCTGATGCAATTCTCTATCTATATAAAAGCCAAGTACGTGCAAGGATGGAGTACTGCTGCCAAATTTGGGCAGGAGCTGCTAAAAAAAAACAGCCTATCCTGCTTTGACAGAGTACAAAATAAACTTCATAGCTTAGTGGGGGATGCCCTTTTCTCTTCCCTGCAACCCCCCTCCCACAGAAGAGACGTTGCGAGCCTTTCTTTGTTTATCATTATTTCCATGGCAAGTGCTCGTCTGAGCTCCAATCTCTCGCCCCCCCTCCTCGCCAATCTTCCACGAAAAACACCCGTCTAGCTGAAACCACTGTCAATAATTTTCCCCATTCTTTATCTGTGCCTAAATCAAAACGTAGATTCCATGAACAAAGCTTCTTTCTTAGAAGTGCACGCCTGTGGAACTCTTTTCCGTTTGCCTGTTTCCCACCTGACCATAACTTGGATGTCTTCAAGTCCAACATAAACAAATTCCTGATAAACCGTCCTCTTAAGTAAGACACTTTATCTACATTACTAACGATTACTACGATATTATCCCATTGATTACTGTACACGCAATAACCCTTATCACCGAGTGGCTTCCGGGACTTGATAAGTGGTGACTACTATGTAAAAAAAGTATTAGAAATGGCAAACACAGAAAATCTCTAAATAAGAACAGTACGAAAAACCAAAACCAAAAAACAAAAACAAACCGACAAACAAACAAACAAACAAAAAACAAATGAGATTCATAGGCCATGTCTACAGAAAAAAACGGAACAGAACAGACTAGTTTGAAGGGAAAGATCGTGGGAAAAAGAAATAGAGAAATATACGTTTATAGTCTGAATACCTGGGCAACATAAAAAAATGAATTCATGAACAACAATAAATTCATAAATGCAGAGAGAGAGAGAGAGAGAGAGAGAGAGAGAGAGAGAGAGAGAGAGAGAGAGAGAGCAATAGGCGTCAATGCCTGTGCAGGCAGAACATCACTTGATGATGATGATAGCACCAACGCAATTTCACATTTTGCTGGCAGTGATTGGAGCCAGTACCCTAACCAGAACGACTCACAAAACGCATCCTTTAAAGATTGTAAAGGATTGTGTCCGTGTTCGACGAAACGTTTTCTTATTCTCAAAGCATAGGAAAAAGAAAAAAAAACTCTTCTTAACTTTCAGCATTGTACTTAAAAGCCCTTTTCTCTTCCGCCACTCGTTCGCCTCTTCCCTTATCAGGCGTCGTATTTTTCTTTTCGTCCTCTTCCTAACTGACAGCAACCTCACGTACACGAGATCATGTCACTGCCATAGAACAAAATAAACGTCTTTTTATAACTGCCACCTCGAACACGATAGCACCTTAATTTACATTTATCTTCTTATATTTCGTATTGGACGCGTTTCAGGTTCAAGTGGCAGTGTTTTTCTACAGAGAGTACATGCAAACCGTATTGCTGTGGTTCTCCACACCGTTATTACAGGCATATATTTTAATTGCCTTTTTAACATAACTCAATAATTTTTATTTCATTTAAAACTTCGAGGTCGTTTGTTAGTTTATTTTGGGAGTCAAGTGAACTATCTGTTATATCATATCATTACATTTAATCATAGCAGAGAACGTCACCTTATTAAATAAATGAAATTAAAAAAAAAAAAGAAGATACGCCTCCAATAATACATTTTGAGAAAGTCGTTATTAAAAGCACTAGCTGAATATTCCCGGCGTTGCCCGATCGAAACATATTGCCGGGCGGAGGGATTAGTCACATACTATTTAAGTGCATCTGTCACTAATCTCTCGCTCCTAGACAAGGTTCAAAAGAGAGTCGCCAATCTGATAGGTCCTGAACTGTCATCTAAACTTCAGCCTCTGTCCCATCGACGAAATGTTGCATCTCTCTGCCTTTTCTACAAGTACTTTAACGGAGAATGCTCTGACGAACTGCAAGCACTTGTGCTCCCACGACATAAATACCTCCGACAAACCCGACAAGCAGCTAAATCCCACCCCTTCACAGTAGAGATCCCTAGGTGCAAGAGAGTCTTCGGCTCCAGTAGTTTCTTCCCCAGAAAAGCTAGACTTTGGAATTCCCTACCGGGTCCCTGCTTCCCCGACTGCACTGACATGCAGAAGTTCAAGTGCTACGTGAACCGACATCTTGCTGCCCAACTTCCTACACAGTACCCCTGATGCCTATGTCTCTGATAGTAGCCCCCTACAACAAAGTGACAATGTGCCTTGTTTGGGGTGAAAATGTAATAAAAAAAAAAAGAAAAAAAAGTTGAACACATGTTGGATTTAAGGAAGCATAAAAACATCCATTTTAGTCTATGAAAATAAAACACGAAGTAACTCTCATTTCTTAAAGAGGAAATAACTATCATAACTTAAATAGATAAGCATACTTCCGGTGTTAATTATAAATTAAATTAAAATTAAATCAAATATGAATTAAAAATAAATAAATCAACTTTAAATAATATTTCTAAATAGAACAATAAAAACGACTCTATTATAACAAACAATAACATCGAGCTAATTATTAAAATAGATTTTCTTTAATGCAATATGCAAATGAGAGCACTTATTGAATACAGATTACTTTTTAATAAATAATATATAGAGAAATCATACCGAAATAAAAGTCTATAAAAGTCTGTTTTCTGTATGAAAATAAATTTCTGAAACAGTGAACGTCTTTACATATTAATTAAATTGTGAACAAACAGACAAGCAGGAATTAGAATTAGGATCTTAGAATAAGGCTTAGTATCATTATATACTGATGTTAATCTTCGAAAGGAGACATAAAAGTACTACAAAACTTTTCTGTTCATTCTGGGATGCGTATTCTTCGCGTTATTTTTATGACTATATCGTCTTTACGCTGTAATCATGTCTACACAGCGTTTCTCGTTGGATCGAAATCAACCGACATTGAGTCAAAATCAGAACTAGATAGGTGACCATTTGAGAATACTAGGTGCTGTATGTTACACTGTGATGATTATAATGATATCACGTTTTTCTTTACGCTATTTATTTTTATTTTTGCATGTGTAACAGCAGATACCTACGTTTTAGTTTCCCGCTAAAAATTAAATTGACGGATCTCACAAGTAGCGCTCTTCCATGGGCCAAAGAATAGTAACATCGAAAGATTACATAAAACGAAGCCAGCCGTAATGAGAGCTCGTGAGCGGGAAAAAGACCGACGATAAACGTTTCGCGATGGAATTGGTCCTAATGGATTTTTGATTAACATTTTCGACTAAAACGAGCGGTAAAATGAAAGCCTAGTTGTTAGTGATGCCTCTTCCTTTGTGTCGCCATATTTATGATTAGATCATCTTTACCAATCGCCGAGAAAAGCAAAACAAAACAAAGCAAATAAACAAAGAAACGAAAAGGATAAAAATAATCCATAAATAAATTAATGGTGT
>NC_136500.1:32416350-32456350 GCF_053919585.1 Euprymna scolopes
TTCCACAGGCGTGCAGTTCTAAGAAAGAAGCTTTGTTCATGGAATCTACGTTTAGGTTTAGGCACAGATAAAGAGTTGGGGGGGGGAATTATTGATAGTGTTTTCAGCTAGACGAGTGTTTCTTGTGAAAGTTTGGCGAGGGGGACCATTGATTGAAGTCCAGTCGAGTACTTGCCATGAAAATAACAATAAAGCAACATCTCTTCTGTGAGATAGAAGTTGCAGGGAAGAGAAAAGGACATCTCCTACGAGGCTACGAAGTCTATTTTGAACTCTATCAAGGCAGGGCAAGTCCTTTCTAGCAGCTCCTGGCCAGATGTGGCAGCAGTACTCCATCCTTGGACGTACCTGGCTCTTATATAGATAGAGAATTGCATCAGCAGTGAGATATCTACTGGATTGATAGAAGGATCCCGTCATTTTTCCAGCGGCCTTGACAACAGATTTGATGTACGTGTTCCATGAAATTTAACAATAACTATTAGTATCAATTAATAAAAAATACTCGAATTTCAATTTCTTTTGAGTATTTTAAAGGTTTTAAGGAATCTAATATAGAAACAGATTTATATTGAATTTTATCTCGAGTCCGTAGACATTAATTAAGATTTTCTAGATTTAACACTTCTTAAGACTCCCTAACCTTGAGACATTTTCTAAAATCAAAATCATGTAATCGATTTTGATTTAAATTGGAACAAGAATTCTAGACATAATGTTTAGCATCATTTTATCTTGATTTTAATATTTGTAAAGAGGGCATAAAAGTGACGCAAAACTATTTCTTGGGGGGAAATAATTTGGCTCCGCTGATACGTTTATTCTAATTCTAATTTTCTTAATGCGATAAACAGATGGCATCCAATTTCTTTGATAATCTTGTCTTAGCTGTATTACGAGTTAACTGAAAACGTACCATGATAAAAAAAATGCACGAGCCACAGACCTAAACAATCTCACAGTAAATCAAGAAAAGGATAAAATGCCGACTAGTTTTTTTTTGTTTTATTTCTAAGATACTTATCAAACTCGAAGGAAAACGCATTGCAATTTGGTAATATGAATGGCGCTGTTTTTATTAAACTTGTCTTATTCTTTTTTTTTTGTTTCATTTTACTTCAGTTGAAGTTCTAAGAAGTGAAGGGGCTCCCTTTCGGTGGTGGACTAACATTTAACCTCTATCCTCTATATGAGATACATAGATATTCGAATATTCCAGTCAAGTTCTTCTTTATCTTAAACACCGAGTTAGAAAATATATTGGAAACATAATTTTCCTCTCCCCAATTAACCATTTAAATATATATATATATATATATATATATATATATATATATATATATATATATATATATGTGTGTGTGTGTGTGTGTGTGTGTGTGTGTGTGTGTCATAATATATATTTTTTATTGTGGTCGCTTAGACTTACTGGATTCCAGGACGCACCTTAACCATTATCCTCGGGTGGACTCATGATCTTGATAAGCGGTGATTTTCCGAGTAAAAAAAAAAAAATCAAATCTGAATGCCTTGCTTTACTATAGTGGACAACCCACGAAGATGAAGGGCTATGCATCTATAAACTGCTAAACGTCTGTTTGATTGCTTGTCCTTTAGAGATTGAATGACGTCACAAATTATGACTACTATGTCAGACATAAAACGAATATGGGGAATAATAACACACGATAGAAGTAAGCGAGTGGAATCAATAACTAAGAGAGAGAGAGAGAGAGAGAGAGAGAGAGAGAGAGAGAGAGAGAGAGAGAGAGAGAGAGAGAGAGAGAGAGTCAGGGAGATACATTGAGAAATAGAAGGAAAAAGAAAAGACTGATAAATAGTGAACGATTATTATCAAGAAAGGCATATATACACACACACACACACACACACACACACACACATATATATATATATATATATATATATATATATATATATATATGTGTGTGTGTGTGTGTGTGTGTATACTAACTGTACTTGCTTTGGAATCGTTATTTCGTTCATTGTTCTCTCTTCATTTTTTTTCATAATTAATTTCTTGTGCGAAAATATTTACATTTTTGAAAAAAAAATATGATTTAATAAAAATCGATTTTTCAATAAAATCACTGGCACATCTTCTGAAGTGGTAACATTTCAATCCTATTTTATACTATTGAATTTGTTGCACTATTTTAAGAAACGGTCAATTGTCAGTAAGAGGAAGAAACGTTGTTTGTAGTAGCAAGATTAACAATGTGCGCGTATCTGCCTGTCTCTCTCTCTATGATGTTTTCTTAAATTTGGTACGTAATTTAAAAAAAATGCCGAAGGTAACATTAAAGCGCATTGGTATTAAAAAGTAAATAATAATAAAAGAAACAAAATGAATTAGCGGTAAATATAAGCTTCATTATGCTTTTTGAAATGTTAACTATTTTCTGGTCGGTCCTAAAATTACTCACTGCAAAGTTGAAAAAACATAAAAAAAAAAGATTGCAATAAACTACAATTGGTAAAAGTGACATATTGGAAAATATTAGCATATTCGTACGAGTAGAAATGTTGAATAGGAAAATAAAATTGCAACTTGACTTCGGCTTGGACTTATCGATCATAACTCTTCAAAATTAACGTTGATGAGAATTAAGGACTCAAAAGCGTCGCTGGCGAACAAACAAAATTGAAGGGCGAGCTAATAGCTGAAGTAACATTTTTTTACATAGGCATCACCACTTATCAAGGCCCAGAGACCACTCGAGGATAAGAGTTAAGAGTGTACAGTAGTAAATTGAACAATATAGTAATCGTTAGTAATGGAAATTCGGGAAATTTGTTAACTTAAGTAGAACGGCTCATCAAGAACTTGTTTACGTTGGACATGAAGACAATCAGACTGTAGTCAGTGTGAAAGCAGGAAATCGGAAGACAGTTCCACAGGCGTGCACTTCTAAGAAAGTTTAGGTTTAGGCACAGATAAAGAGTAGGGGTAATTATTGATAGTGTTTTCAGCTAGACGAGTGTTTCTTGTGAAAGTTTAGCGAAGGGGACAAACATCAAAAGGAAAAAACTTGAAATTGAATTGAAAATTAGTGTAATGATCACCTCAAGTAACCCTTTCGACATAGATTGGATAGAGAAATTTCAATTATTGCTGTGTAAAACCCCAAATGAACCGAATGCATATGTTTGGTTCAGATTGCTTTGCATTTATAGAAAATACCAGTAAACCAAATATTGAAAGCGAAAAAGATATTTTCGTAGGTTACGATAAAAACAGTCCAGCATATTTAATCTACTTTCCAGACCAAAATGCCATAAAAAGGTTAGATGTGTAAAATTCAATGATACATTAGATTTAAAAAATGGCGATCCAGTGGATGAAAAACATGAAGAAATATTACCTAGTATCTTAATCGATCACAATGAAAATATTGATAATAACGACAATTGCAGTAGAACTAGTCACGTAAATATTAACCAGACACGTCGATACCCAATAAGGGAGCAAAAAAGGTCAGACTTCTTAAAAATTAAAAAGATACAAGACTACGCAGTGGATTACTGCTACTCGTTGAAAAGCGCACCGGAAAGTTATAATGAGGCGATTAATTCAGAAAATCACCAAGAATGGAAAAAAAGCTATGATATCCAAATTGAAAGTTTTATCTGAAAATAACACATACGAAATAGTGGCAAAACCAAGAGATAAGAATATAATTTCTTCACGTTGAAGGATTTTTCCAAAAAAAAATCACAGCTTCTGGCAGTGAAACTTTTAAATCAATATTTGTTGCAAAAGGTTTTTCACAAATTTCTGGAGTGGAATATTTTGCCACATTTTCACCAACGACAAATTTAACTTTATTTTATTACAATTTGCCGCTCAATACAATTAAAAATACATCAAATAGATGTAAAAATGCTACTTTAAATGCTCCGATTGACTGTGAAATCTATATTTACCCTCCAGAGGGATTTAAAATGAAAAATAAAAATTTCGTTTGGAAACTGAATAAATCGTTATATTGACTAAGACAAAGTGCTCACAATTGGAATTTAACACTTCATAATTATTTAATAGAACAGGAATTCAAGCAATGTCCCGAAGACGCGTCCATATATACCAAAAATATAAGTAATAAATTGTTGATTTGTTTTTTGGGTTGACGATATATTACTCGCCTCAAATTGTGACAACACTTTAAAAGATATTAAAAATAAATTAAATAAAATATTTAAAATGGCCGATCTTGGACAATTGTCATGGTTCCTCGGTATAAAGTTTACATGAGAAAATGAAGCTATAACAATGAACCAATCACGGTACATTGAAAAAATTCTGCTCAAGTTCGGAATGCAAGATTGCAAACCGCGTACAACTTCCATTGAGATGGATATAATTAAAAATATAGAGACCGAAACAACATTAATAGACGATCGATTATACAGAGAACTGAGTGGAAGTCTCATTTATTTGATGATCGCGACTCAGCCTGATATATGTAACAAAGCTATCTCCAAACTTATCGAGACCGACAATTAAGGACCTTAATCGTGCAAAACAAATCCTTCGTTATCTAAAAGGAACCAAGGAACAATCTTTAATATTTAAAAAGTCAACATATCCTCTAATTTTACAAGGATAAAAAACGAAGCCATTTTTTTTTAAAAATGTAATAAAAAACTTAATGTGATTAACAAATGGCTTCTTTTTGCACACATTATACCAATATATTGATAATTCTTTTTGACCAATGAGAATAAAGACCCCCTCAAAAAACTAAAACAAATTAAAAATTTTTTTATTTGTTCATTTTTATTTTTATTTATTTTCTTTTTCCCAAATTGAATCCGAAAGGACTTTTCCATTATATCAAAGAAGGGGATGTGTTAAAATGTTTTTGACTCCTAATGGAGTATGCCACCAATGCTTTCGACGATCATTTTTAAAACCACAAGTTATAATAACCAACCAATGAGAAGCTTCCAAAGCTACTATAAAAATTGTCGAATTTTGAATTCAATCAGTTCGTTGTGGTCTCCGTCACGAACCTGCATTCTATTCTTCGCCTCCATGTTTGTTACTGGGAATTACTTAACACCCAAGATCGGAACTGCACTGATTATTCGCCGCCATGTTTGTACTGGGAATTACTTAACTCTCAGGATCGGAACTGCACTGATTCCTCACTGCCGTCTTTGTTCAACATAATGTCTCAACACTTAACAAACTCTTTCTGCTTAGAGATACAAATGACTGCCAAGTTTTTATTAAAATTAAATATTCTTCAGCTTTTAGGAAAAAAATTATTCGGGCCATTAAAACAAACTGACAAGGAATTAAATAGATTCAAAGTAAATGCGTGCAAATAGAATATAGCGAATGCGCTTCACTTACAGTCTACGTAAAAGGAAGTAGAGATCCATATTTGTGCAGATTTCGTCACAGGATTGAACCATGCACCAAAGGATTACCACTATCATCTTTTAAAAGAAAAGATATTCGCTAAACTCAACAGAGAAAGATAGTTTAAAAGAGGTAAGCGATGCTTATTGACATATACATCTGAGCGAGAAGTGTTGGAGCTAATTTTTATAAATATTCATAAGGATTTGTACGGATAACGATTATTATGTGGGATTTATGTTTCATCAACTATTTTATTATAAAAGAAATGACCACATAGTTAAGTGAACTGGAAGATATAAAGTTGTGTCTTAGCTCGAAGACAACTATTAAGTTCAGACCGAATGTGGTTAACACACCTGATTGTTTCTATTACCTCAATTGTAGTGGTCAGAAATATTAAAATGTAAGAAACCAAATATGGAAGTAATCATTTAATAATTTTTTTTTTTTACATTAATTGTTCTCTCGTTTTAATGTTATTGACTGTATTGTATCGGATACAGGAATGCAATTCACGTCTACCGAAATAAAAATTTTGTCAAACTTTTGTAGTGGATCATAGGACAATAGCGTCGTACCACGTGAGAAGCAACGGTCAGGTAGAATGGTTTGTAAATACGTTAAAACAAAAAAAAGCATTCAAGATATTTTGCAGATATATAGGTTGACCCCAAATGACCTTTCATGGCGTCAACCGAAGTAATGCTTGTAAAGATTAAACCAAAAATTTTTTCTTTTAGATTATTGCCAACACATACGAAACCAAGATGAGGAAAAATGTCACGAAAAGAAAATTCAAAATCGAAGAATTTTTTTTCAGATGCTTAAAAAGCAATTAACTATATTGAGGAGCAGGAATAGTGGATAAAATAATTGGAAATATGCTTTACATGGTAAAGGAACTTGAGTTTACCAACAAAAAAGAGCCAGATGAGAAAAAGATATTCAGATGCTGTCAAGAATAATACTCCAGAGGACGAACTAACGATTGTCGTGTTCGACAGATTTCAGATATTAATCACGCAAAGAGGTTCTGAACAACGAAGATAAAAAGAAAGTATAAAGTTGCGGGCTAAAATGTAATAGTCCATAAAAGAAAAAAAGTATTACTTCAATACGGAAAAAACTAAAAAAAGGGGAGTGTTATGGGATGATGGTGATCTACCTTATTAGTAACTAAATAGAGTCTTTCAGATATTATGTATAAACAGTATTACAAAGAAATCTCGGAGCAATACTTCTATAAATATACCACTGTGTTATATTATTATTAACCCTCAAGGTCCCAACATTATTATTGATTGTTGATTGCAATAGTAATAATGATTTAAGTTTTAAATGTTTGGTTGTTTTTCTGTTTTCGTACTATTTTAAATGATAATAAAAAAACAATCATTCAACTAACATTTTATATTTTAATGAGGAAATCTGAATAAGAATAATAATTTATTGTGAAGAAAGACATTTCATATATATCGAAATATTGGAACCCATGAAAACCTTAAACGTGTTTCTGTGTCAGTATTTTACCTCCACTCATTTCATGTGTTAACCAATAATCTCTGTTTATATAAAGTTAGATATATCTCCATATATAGGGTGACCCCCCTCCAAAAAAACAGAGGACATTCAATTGTTTTGCTGAGCATTTTACAGTCAACGGAGAAAAAAGGTCAAAGACTCTAGTGTGTTGATGTGATGTTTTGAATATAATAAACTAGTTATGACCAAAGTTTAATTTCATTCGGACAAAACACAGAAACGGGGCCTAATTAGAGTTGGGGCCCGTTTTTTTGTGTAACCCTGTATTTGCTTATGTATACGAACCACTTTTAAACAAATTAACCAGTAATTATGATTTTGACATATGTACTATGTGAAAGGCTAGATAAGGTGGAATATATTTAGTTTAATGCCACGCACAGACAAAGAGATGGAAGTCCATTGTAAAATTCAGATTCCTTCGATGTTTTGTGAAATTTTAACAAAAAAATATTACATAGTAATCAATAACTCTTCCAAAATATCAATTTCTTTAGAATATATAAATTGCGTTTAGAGGGAAGGCTATGGATACGATCTTTAATTTGAAAATTCAAATATTTTGGATTTGCATTATATTTGATGAATATTCCTTAGACATCAATTTATAAATATTACCTGAATTTCAAATTTTAAGAAACCTTAAGTCAAAGCCTTAACTTTTAGCCGTAATCTGGACTCAAATAATGTAAAAGAGTTAGAAAAACATAAAAAAAAAACAGGAATAAGGTTGTAGAATGTGTATCGTAATTTCAATCTTTGCAAAGGGACATAAAAGTGGTGCAAAAGTATTCATCTAGTTTTAAAATAAATATTTAATATTTATTTTAAAACTAAATGAATACTAAGTTATATAAACGATTTGCACAGGCTTTAAATAATGATTGTCGCGGATATAACCTTAGACTTCATCCAGTGGTCAGATAATGATTGTCGCGGATGTAACCTTAAACTTCATCCAGTGGTAACATAATGATTTGTCTTTGATATGACCTTTCACTTCCTCGAGTAGTGAGGTCCCGAATCTGAGATCGTTATGGAGTGTTAAGCCGACCCCTTAGGTATCATTATTATTAACTTCATACTGACTATCATTATCATTATTATTATCATCTTTATACTGACTGTGTTTTGACTATATGTTGTGTTGAGCATATCACTTACAGAATATTTACAGCATATACGTCTGGATTATTCGGACAATTATTCCCCTCGTATATGTTATTATCACAATGTTTCAACCAAACTTGGGAATCTGTATGGAGTTTCCTACAAATTTCAGAGTTCGACAAGATAAAATGGTAGATTGCGACCGAAATTAAAACGGTACAAATGGTCTCCCTAGCACAAAACTAAAGTGACATAACTATACTGATTTTTTTTCTTTTTCCGTGTTTTTCAGTTCGTATTTGACATAAGTTACTTAATTTTCATGTTAGATTAAAATTCTAAAAGTAAATGTTTATTGTTTTTTAAAATTCTTTCCTTAGATCATAAAATGACTCACTGTCACACGGTCTCTTGCACACACACAAACATTCCTCCCCCTCCTCATCCTTCTCATACCCCTCCTCCTTCTCATCCTCCAAGAATGTAAATGCAAATAGAACAAATAAAAAGTAAATAAAATAAAACCGAATTAATATTCTTAATATGCTTTTTTTTTGCTACAGAATTTGAATAAAACAAATTTATTTTTCAGACACAAAATAGAAAATAAACAATACAAATCTTTCTAAATTTATTTTTGTTCATATTCTTTTCCTTGTTTTAAAGCGGGTATATTCAATAATCCGTTGTTTGGACCACAGAAATAAAGCAAATTAAAGCTTCTTTTTATTATTATGCTTTCAAAATGTTTTCATTGCTAAAAACAAAAATATGAACGCTGCGTCATTAATTTGTAGAAAATTTAAAAGAAATGATACAAAAATAAATCTATATTTAAGTCTTTCAATCAAAACCATTATTGCTATGGTGACTGTTTTCTCCTTTAATTCTTCATTAGAAATTTATTTCATTTTGTTTAGTCTCACCCCCCCCGCTTTCTTTTGTCTTTTACCACTACTACCTTATTACGCTGCTGCCGATACTACTAATATTTCTTCTCCTCTTCCTACTACTACTCATATTACATCTTCCCATCACTTCTATCAAACAAACATACAAGATCCTTAGACTGTTAAATTATATACGAAGGTTTAAAAATAATGCCTCCTATTTTTTTATTCCGCCTGAATGGATCAGAAGGGATTACAAATTGCATTGTTATGATCACAGAATTTATACATTCATGAAGTTTCATCTATCTGTTGCAGGTATTGACGGTGTGAGACTAAGAAACCAACCCCTGTCAAAAGATGCGTGGTTTAATTTCCGGCAAAAGTGCATTCAGAATAGTGTTGACTATGTAGAAAAATTAAATCTTAGAGCACAAAAAATCGCTCGTTTTAATGGTACCACTACCGTCTTTGTAGTTCTTCAACTTTTCGAGTAAAAGCGTAGGAGGCTTTACTTTTGAAAGAAACTTCCTCCATGGGTATTTCAGAAATAAATAGACACCCTTTTTTGTCGTCAATAACGAAGACTGTTGATATATTCCTTCTTTGATGAATTGGAAAGTGAAATCCCGAGGTTTTCGACAAGAGAACGTTAATTATGCTTACGTTCAGACTGACCTATAATATGATTCCTCTGAAACTCTGACAAATCTAATGCTTTTATGGCCTTTTTAATAAATGGTGATATATGATTTGTATGCTGATAACTGAAATAAATGTCAATTAGTATAAAATATCAATGTTTCGAATTTTTAAGACTGCATTATACCGTTCCGAGTGCTGGTCGTCGACGAAGGAAGCAAAAAGAATACTTTTAGGCATAGAGAGAAAGTTACGCCGATATCAATAACGCCACAAAGAATGACATCGTTGCGAAAACGAGATTCAGGATATATGTCACTGGGAAAGGTCGACCGAAACAAAGGAGGTCAGATATCTTAAGATATGATCTCAAGACGGCCAGAGCTCATCCTGACCAAACCTTTGAGAGGAGCTAGGAATAAAAGGAAGCGGTGACGTGGGGAAATTGATTATCTTTGGCCGTTGATAAACACATACAGAGAGAGAGAGAGAGAGAGAGAGAGAGAGAGAGAGAGAGAGAGAGAGAGAGAGAGATACAAAATACAATGAAAATGTGGCGAAAGTATTAAAAGCTTCATATGAGTCAGTTGGTGAGTTAATTGCAACTTACAGCTAATTTGAACCATTAAAATGGAAACCTATTCAAGAAAAACTCAATATTACAATTGAGGAATATTTTACCATGTATTTTGTGCAATTAATATATAACTTTAACAAAAGTAACGTCAAGTAACCCAACTTGAATATGATCGATGCGTTAAATGCTTTATTCTTTGAAAATATGACAAAAATAAAATAAAACTTAAATGAAGAAAATTATAAAACCATTTTTTTAGTAGTGAGTCAGCACTTATTGAGGCCTAAAAGTACTCAAGAATAATGGTTAAGGAGATTATCTGTTGACTATGAAAAACCCTTGAGGGGATTGAAAACGATGAGAGACAGTGGACTGCTCGACAATAATTTGTTAACTTGGACTTGACAACGACTAGGTTGTAGCAAGCTGGAAAGTAGTTTCCCACGGACGTGTAGTTTTGGAAAGGACGTTCATGAAAGTTCAGTTTGGTTTTAGATATACAGAGGAAGAAAGCAAAAAAAAATACTGTGGTTGTAGCTAGACGAATTTTGACTGTGGATATTTGAAACTCAGTTGAAAACTTACCAGGAAAATAAGCCGAGCATGGAGCCCCCCTCCCCTACGCGAGTGAAAAATTTAATTCCAACATGACTAATGTTTGTACAAAATTTCAAAAAACCCAAGAAGTGGTTATTGATATAAGTGCGAACAAATGAACGGACGAACAATTTGGGGGCAATTTTACTCCCATTAACTCAACTCAAGTTATATTGAAAAATCCGTTCCGGCAAAAATTTACATTTACTATGACTACTGTTTGTGCAAAATTGAAAAAAAAAAAAAAAATCAAGGTGTGATTATTGAGAAAAGTGCGAACGGTAGTGAATTACTAGGTTCAATCCCTCCTTTGTCGGAGGACCAGTAACTGTAGATTAGAGATAGAATAGCAACGTTTCTTCTATGAGAAACAGACTGTATGAAAGAGAAAACATCGTTTCCTACTAGATTTTGGCCAGACAGGAAATACACTGAGCATCCCCTTCAGGTGTGACAATAATACTCCATCCTACGACGTATCTGACACATATACAGATAGAATATCATGACAACAGTGACGTACTTTTCGGGGCTGTAGAATAATCGAATAATTTTTACAGCAACCTTTGCAACATATCTATCTCTCTATCTTCTATTATTTTATAAAAGGAAATTCGTTTGTGTGTGCGTGAGCTCGTTCCCTGTAGACGCCGAAACGGCCGGGCAGATTCTCTAGAAATTTAATTCAAATAAACTTTATGCACTTGGAAGTGTTTTTAGAGACGTTTTGTCTTCGATAAGTATCGATAACCGAAAAAAAAAATCCGATGAAAGAAGGAACAGACGATTTTGATAAAAATTAACACCTTATACAGCCTAACATCACTAGTGCATTTGAGAAGTTTTATCATCACACAGGCAGAAAGGTCCGGCATATAAAATCATTTGATATGACAGAGGCGCGTTTGAAATGAATGTTTCTGTTCGGAGCACGACTAAACCATAATACTTGGCCGTTGCATTTTGAACTTTAATTGAAGCCGTTATATATAAAAATAATTTTATAAAATCAGCAGTAGGTTCTCTACTGTACAATGTAGACTACAATGTGTTGTGGACTAAGTCACTGCGTAGAGGCGTTTGAAGTTTCCTTCCGGTGCATCGCGATTGGTCCCCAACTAGAGTAGGCGATCAATCGATTTAATTGATAAATGTCCGATTTCACCGAAATATGAGTGTGAAACATTTATTGATCATAATTCAATCCCGAGCAACGTTCGGTCTCCCTGCTAGTCTAATATGCCTTCCATTTTAGATGTCGAATGTAGGTCAGTCATAGGTACTTATTATAGCATGGGCTTCCTCAAGGATAGAGATATTTATCTCGATTGAGTCGAACGAGGGTAGGAGCATAGGTGGTAAAAGGAGATTGTCTTGTTATATAAGCATTAACCACGAACATCTGCGTTCACCCTACTGCATCACGTACTGCAGGTCGCAAGAGATTATGATAATCAGTGTTCTTTGAATTGATGCCGTTGATGGCTGCGCCTTCTGTGTAAATGTTCACGAAATATCTCAGAATACAAGTAGGGATCATTCATGAATATTAAATGTAAATGTTCACGAAATATCTCAGAATACAATTAGGGATCATTCATGAATATTAGGAAGAAATTTGGGGACAAAATGGATTCTTGAGTTATTTGTACTATTTTTATGCATAAAAAAAGGATTTGATCGTTGAGAAGAAATCTCCAAACATTCCATAGTTCTGAAGCTTTCGAAACAAACCCTTGAGCCAAAATCCATCGAAGACAAACGCTATCGGCACGTAAACGTATCCTTTGTTGATGGCGATAGATTTACTGATGCTGTGCGACATTATATTTTGCAAGACGAAATACATACATTTTTCACCAAGTAAATTATTTTTTGTTGTGTTTACAACTCCTTGATTTATAACACATTCAAACTACTCTTGAGCTCAAGAGGCTGATGCAGAAGATAAGTCTCCATTAGTTAAAAATACTGACGAAGATTTCCACACTAATAAGAAGCATTTCTCACGAGTGAGCAGCTTTGAAAAAATGCGAACTATTTCAGATGTTTGTTTTTCACTATGACCGGGAGATGATGGTGGTCTAGTTTGGTAACGTCACCAGCTTTGAAGGCTACAATTTTGCTTTTAGTTTCGATCCTAGCTGATGGCACCCAAATAATGTTTTTTTTTTTTTTACTTTTGAAATCACGATTCTATGATAATATATACGAAATCTGGACGGATAAAAATATCATATTTAAGCACCCCTCCTCCCATCGCTAGTGAGATATAATCACAAAAGACAAATTCTTCCATTCCCCGCCCGGAATGCTACATATAAATGCTGTCAAAAAGTTGTATATATCATTTTATTAAGAAATGTGTTACAGGGAAAAAGGCTGTCCCCTTTCCATGTAAATAAGAAGAATGTTAGATAAGTGAAAATGAGATTAGGATAAGCATAGAATCGAACCTTGCAAACAAAGTTAAGAAACGGAATGTTAAAAATTTAGTCTATTGTTAAATTCTAAAAGAATAGTTAAATATTCTTTATATCGAAAAAAGAGTTGATTGCCCATTCTTTTAGAAATCGGAATATTAAAAATGTCAGCTAAAATAATGAACAATGCAAATTAAATTATATTGTTTAAAAATAGGTTAGATTAGAATTGAGGATTCTTTTGTTTATCAAGAGTGTGTTGGACAAACATACGAAAAGCCACGTGAAATTAGTCACGTTTGAAAACACACTTCTGACGTCATAGACAAAGGGAGGTTATCAATATAGGATCTAAGAGTTAGTTAGTTAGTCAGAGAGAGAGAGAGAGAGAGAGAGAGAGAGAGAGTTGAGGAGAGTCAGAGAGTTGGGCAGTCAGTTGGCAGTCAGTTGGTCAGTTGATGAGTTGGAGTCAGAGCCTCTTGGAGGCGAGGGGAGAGGAGTAAACCAATGTAGATATACCAGTTGAATTCCTGACGTCATCAACCGGCCTATCAGATGAATAAAGTCATCATTATGTTGTAACTGTTATCTTGTGTCATCCTTCATTACGAACCAAAGGTAACTGTGTTTTTCATCTTATAATGAACATTTTGTAACCTTTCGAAGAGTATGTATCCCCTCCTCTGTGTTAAGAACTGCGCATCGTGTCACCATCTCCTCGGTATATGTTAAGAAAAACAATCCCCTGTCTGATATATAAATGTCTTCCCCTCAGGAATTGTCACAGTCGTCGTCATGATGCAATATATATAAATGCCATTATCATTCTAATATCGGTTTTATAAGAACAGTTATATATGAACACCCCAAGAATCATAAAGAACTAGTATAAATGTCTTCTCATTATCGTTATATATGTGCCCCAATATGAACTCCGCGTCATCTTCAATATGTACCCCTACACAACAACTGAATGTAACAGAGCGCGGACGCGCGGATGACAGCAGTAACAACTATGAAAATGGCTAAGCAGCGTGCGAGGTGGCGTAACAACGAGGAAGAAGGAAAGAAAAATACTACAAAAAACAAACAAACAAACAAAAAAAAACGTGGACCCTTGATGTGAGAGAAGAGAGATATAGACGCGTTATACACATAGGCCGAGAGCGACAGGAAAAGACACACCTTAAAAATGGCCGGACTAAGACAGGGTACCACGTGTCCGGCATGGCAGAATCTTGTGAAGCACATTGGAGTACGAGAAAACTTCAGAACAAGAGACAAGACGTTATTCTGGAAAGTACATGTAAAAACAAAAGTGAATCGAATTCTTTCCTTGTCTTTGTTTCATTTCGACTGTCTGCATACAACGTGTGGGTCCCGAGTATGGACATGTGAAGACTACGTTAGATGAAAGACTACACTACCTTATTTGTTACGAGATAGCAATTTGATGGGAGTGTACTGTTTCCTTTTTGAATATATATATAATTTAAGATGTGTTTAGTGTTGGAGATTGTTTACCGAATGAGAATTGAAAGGACGGTTTATTTTATGGTGTTGAAAATCTACTATGCAGGATGGGCTTCCAATTATATTTTAATATCACATACAGAGTTTCATTTATATCCAGACATACTTCTGATCACAAAAAATGGGTAGGGATAGATAAATATTGCTCCAAAAGGTGACGCCTTTAAAACACACACGTCACACGGATACGATAAGTTGACATCAAATGTAGATGGATCTTAAAGAATAAAAAGTGAAACGGCAAAGCACCTGTAACCACACCCAGTGTATTATCTAGGAGTTTATAAACCCAGATTTGTGTCCTGTATTTATAATAATGCAACACATAGTTTGAGTAGTCGAACGCTTTTGTAAAAGAAAAAAAAACCCTGGAGGATAAAAGTAAAATAGAAAAACTGTATAAATAAAAGCAAGCAAAGTAAAATGAAGTTATGGAATTAGGGCGTGCCAAAACTGTGTCAGAATTACAGGCGAAGAACATACGTAAATTAGATTTGTTTAATTGAGTTATTTGAATAAAACCTCACCGATATAAATAAAACAGTAGATGTATGTATGTGTGTAAATATTAAGCCGATAAACTCTGGCCACATAACACTGAAATTAGCAGAAAATAGTAATGATACATCAAAGATGGCTTATAACGAATAAAATCTTTGTTTGAATGGATGAATAACGCGTGCAGAAATATGTCGACTAGTTGAAATGTAAAATGTTCATTTCAACTTGCCGACATTTCTATTATCTTGCGATTTTGTAAACTATTCATACCTAAAAGTGCTTTAATTTTCTTTCTTATCTATCGGTTGTGTTAGCTCAAACGGCTGGAGCGGTACATGTTTCGGTTTGACTCTAGCTGAATGCACCCAAATCAATTTTTTTTACTATTCAAATCATACTATATGTTAGGTACAATATAATATTCAATAGAAATTTTGCTCAAAATACGACATCTGCATTAATTACGAGCTTCAAATTAGGGCGTCCCTCTACTAGTCTCTTATACAATAGACAGTTTGCTCCCCCACCCCCGTTTTCCCTCTTGTCTCTTAGTGATTTTTATAGAAGAATTAACACAAATTCAATAAATTAACAACGTAATTCACACAAATAAATAACATTTTATTTACCAAACGTCGGAAGATATAGTAGATTTAAAAGTTTGTACGACGGCAGAGAGAGAGAGAGAGAGAGAGAGAGAGAGAGAGAGAGAGAGAGAGAGAGAGAGAGAGAGAGAGAGAGTTCAGAAATATTTTGGTTGAAATATTTTCAGCATGTGTTAAACTGATGTGCGTGAACAGTTACGTTTATTACATTTTCGCCCAAGAATTGTTTCAGGTAGTTGTTATTTGACATGGAAATTTGTATACGTTGTTCATAATGCCATGTGCCTTATTTTATGGCGATGACAATTTATTAATACATGTTTGATTCATTTACTGTTTGGAGAGAACTTGAATGCCTACTGGGAAGAACTTGAATGACGCGACATTATCCTCGAGTCTCTGGCGGCCTTTCTGTACAGGGGTTTGTCAAGACAATGAGGATACTTTTTCCCTACAAATAAAACCTGACTAAATACATAGTATTCGCAGCACAAATAAGATCTCTTCGGTATGACTAACCAATGAATTTTACGAGAGAGAGAGAGAGAGAGAGAGAGAGAGAGAGAGAGAGAGAGAGAGAGAGAGATGTGTATCGGTGTGGCGACTATAATAAAAGCACAGAACAAGGACCTCCGCTATTTCCTACACAAAAGTCGCAAGGGTCAACTGATCACTGCCATTGCCCACAAAATCCCTGAAACTTATTAAAATGAAACACATAGTGGAGCCAGTAAGTGCTCTAGATTTCCCAGGACCAACGCTCAAAACTCGCAGAACAGATGGCTAGCCTACAGTCTGTATGAAATCCCGTGCACCAGGAATTTCCCTAAAAGTGTAACTCTCTTGAAGTGTGCTTATAGAGAAAACCATGCCATCCTTTCCAAAACCTGCGAAAAGATTAATTGTTGTCGATTTTTAGTTGCAGAAAAATCATAGATGTGCGGCAGGACTTCGTGCCGCACCCTGTAAAACAAAATCATCTTCCAACTTATAGATTGCTTTAATTAATGCATTAAAGTTTATACTACCTTCATTAATCATTTTTTGGTTAATTACTAAACCGATAGCAGTAGTTACTGACAGTTTTAACAGTTTTCAGAAGCTGTAGAAACTTATATGTAACTAGCAAGGGGCGTCCGGCCTTGCCCGGTCATACAAAACGCCTAAATATAATTTGTGCAGATTTCGTATTCATCACTACAGAGCCAATTCTCTGTTGGCTACTATATTGTACCTAATATATAGTACTGATTTCAAAATAATAAAAAAAATTACTTGGGTGCGATCAGCTCGAATCGAAACCCAAACATTTAGCGCTCCCACCAGGTTCCTAGCCGTTTGGGCTATCGATAGTTAGACAAAGAAGATTTAAAATTAAACCACTTCAAATTATGAATGAATTTGCGCAAAATCTAATATAAATATGTCGGTCAGTTGAAATAAACATTTTGCATTTCAACTTGCCGACATATTTCTGTACGTGTTATCCATCCAAACAAAGATGTTACTCATTATAAACTCTCGTTGGTGAATGCTTACTATTTCCTATTAATTTCAGTGTTTTGTGATCAGCAGTTTAAGAGTTTATCAGTTAAATATTTACACACAGGCACACATATATCTGTTTAATTTATATAGATTAGGACCTCCAATAGTTAAGAGAGTCCAACTTTCATACATAAATACTTGCAAGATGTTTGAATATGAATAATTTTTATATTGAAGAAAAAAAAAAGAAAAAAACTCGTAGACCCATTAATAGAACTTACAATATTTTCTCAAATTCAAACATATTTAACAAACGTATAAGTCATTTGGCCATGAGTAACATACATAGTCTCACGAAAATAGTTATACACTTTTATTAATCCATTAGTGTCCATTTTTTCATAATTTATTACAAAAAACCTTTTGTAAAAACGACATTACAAAAGTAAAATAGCTAGGAATACGAAGTGGGAGCATTACGACAAGCGACATTTTGTGCCCCAGAATTTATTTTTCTACATAATCACCACTATTCTCAGTGCATTTTTTAAAAAATTTAATGATGCATCTCTGCTTCTGACGCACGTCCATGACAAGAGTTGCTTTCTTAGAATTTCACACCATCAATATCTGCAACAGAAAAATGAATGTTTCAGATCATAAATGCATAAGTTCACTCATCATAACAATGGAATTTTTTCCTCTATGATCCACTCGGGCAGAATAAAAATATAGGAAGCATTACCTTTGAAACGCCTCTCTTATATTATATGAGCAAAATTAGTTTACAGTTTTACTCAGCGTTACAAAAGAGAGCATCGACTAATGTTAATGTACATGTGAATTCGTTACAAGGACAACGTATCAAAAAGTTAAAAAATAGATGTAACAAATTGTATTCTTCTAATTTAGATGTTCACAGAATTCTGAAAACTGAAATATCAGTGTCGCCAGTAGGCGTAATACTCCTCCTCCTCCTCCACCACCACCACCACAACAACAACAACAACAGCAACAACAACGTTCTTTATAATTAACTATAGATGTCGCTGAAAAATATAAATGTGGCTGAAATATCGTTCTCTTTCTGGCCCTAAAAAGGTTCGTTGTTGTCATTGCGAGTTGAACCGGCTATCTATGAAGAAGGAAGTATCAAGGGAATATTAAATTCACAAGCGATCCCCAGTCACCTGTAATGATTGGTACATTTTGGGCCGGGAAGACAGTATTTTCAGACAACCTGATCTGGTAACACCAGATTCCCTAACAGATCTTACGACTCTGAGACAAAGTGGATCTGGGAGCAATGTTAACTAAAGGACAACTCTATATTCTCCACAGTCTGTAAATGAGGCTTCACCACTGGATGTCGTTTAAAGTCATACTCATGATCATTAATAGGTTAATGTAGAGATTCGTATGTTTCACATGTTTTTATAAGATATGAATTGATCATTTCTATTATTATTCAGACGAGTATTTTCATCTTGAATGCTGTTTTCTCAATGTGTTGGTAATACAGCCCTTTTTCAGGTGGCATGTTTTCAAACTCTAGATTGGTTGGTTGGGTGTTTTTGTTTTATGGCATATCAACCCTTTTCGGGTTATTTAATGCCGAATCCAAAGATTTTGAAGAAAAAATTTTTCATAGAATATATTTGTTGTTTTCAAGTCGGTTTCTATTTAATCCATAGTTGGGACCCTAACAGGTACTACCACTCCGGGTCAGAGTGGACCTGGGAGCAATGGTAATTAAAGGGTGGCTCCACACTCCCCAAAGCCCGCAACCTGGGGCCTCACCACTGAATATAGTTTAAGGTCATATCCAGGACCTCCATTGTTGGACTTTTACCCTCTGCAGGGGGGCAGTCGGTGTATTCTAATGCCCCACCGACAGGGCCTCAAGCTCTGGAATCTATACGGAAGGTGTAAGTTACATCGACCGAAACGTTGTGAATCGCTAAACTTTTGATCTGTTTGGACAGATGCAAACTAAAAACATGTGAGACGTTCTGTCTGAGATTTTAGCATATAATATTAATTTCACGCGTTATAATGAGATGATATTACTTAAAAACATAAACTGCTTCTAATTTCATGTATTTACTTTTAAGTTACGCCCTAATGGTATGATGATTTATTTATAAAATGTAACATTTAAAACCCGTAACGTTTATCCACAAAATTATTTAATGCCGCTTTTACTAAAGACTCGCTACTTACCAAAGTCGAAAGGTACCCTTGGCTAAAAGTTAATGAGATGGAGTAAGGAATAGTTGAGAAGTGAATTGAGAATTTAATTATTTGTGGGGATAGTGTACGACAAGAATCTGTTGACATTGGCTTTGAAACAATACTGGTGATAACAGATATAAACCGAGGCTAAATAACAGATATAACATATAACAGATATAACATATAACAGATATAACATATAGCAGATATAACATATAACAGATATAAACCGAGGCTTTGAAACAATACTGGTGATAACAGATATAAACCGAGGCTAAAGAGAATTCGATATTTTTTCGACCATAAACTGGTCACCTTATATCGGATTTGAAACCGACAATAACCGTTATTTTCTGATCTACTATTCTTCATTTTAATCTAATATATAAAATGATATATATCTGTCTGTCTCTATAGTTTCAAACTCGGTCTCGACTGAAGTCGCAGAGCAGCGCTAGAGGCCTCAAATGATTGGATTTTTAACGGGCCGTTCTTTTATTGGTCTTTAGCCGGTTAAAATTATTTTTAAGGGTTCAAAAATGGACCAAAACTTAAAAAAAAAATCGTTATACATTTTTAACATTAGTCTTAGTTTATTTTAAATTTTTAATCAGTTCATATGCGTGTCACTTTGATACAGTGGTAACGTCACCAGCTTCGGTTTCGATTCTAGCTCAGATTTCTTTTTTAACTTTTGCAATCACGACTCTATTATGATATATACGAAATCCGAACAAAATAAAATATTATATTTCAGCGTATTATATATATATATATATATATATATATATATATATATATATATATATATATATATTAGTCATCACTTATAAAAGGCAAATACCGCTTCAGGATAATGATAAGATGGGATAATTGTCTTGACCAAGTTTAAATACTTGTAAGAACGGTTATTGATGACGACATTGGATTTGAAAACGGCCAGATTGTGGTCAGCAGGAAAGCAGTCCCATAGCAATGTGTTCAATATACGAGAAACCCTGTCGAAAAAGTCCTGTTTGCTGAAATTTTGCCTGACGCTAGCCCCACGTTCGAAGAAAAGTAGCAATTTCTTGCTGTACATGTTTTGCAATGGAAAAGCAGAATTGACTTCAGGCGAGCACCTGCGAATGCGAAAATACTGTCAATGTATTAAGTATTTGAATAAATAGATCGTTACGCAAGTTCGCCTTGACAATTCCTTTGAATTATTTTTTATTGCAATTTGAAAACTGCAGGTAACGCAATCTTTGGAATGTGAAGTGCCTGCTTTGAAGTGTTTTTCTCGAGTTATACACAAACACAAGAGGCAAAGACATCACGAAGTCTTGAGAATGCAGATTAACTGGTTCCTTTCCGTTAGCGTTGACCCACGCCATGAACTGGTCGCGGATGTTTCAAGGAAAACTACACACACACACACACACACACACACACACACACACACACACACAATTTTACATCGTAATTAAAACGTTAAAATAATGTTTTTTCTTTTCTTAGATGATGCGCACTTGTTACTTGTTATTTTATTTAGAGAGAGAACGAACGAATGATCACAGCCTGTGCAGTAAACGCACACAGAACACGTTTAAAGTACATTTCTGAATTTTGGGGATGAGGATTGATTATTCGTTTTATTTAAACTCCTCAGACTATTGTCCTCATCTTGAGTGTCATTTACACAGCGTTTCGGTTGATGTAACCTCCGCCACAGGTCCTTGCGAAAAATTTAGTTGTACAAGTTACAATTTGAAAATTTGTTCCAACTTTATAACAAGAAATTAATAAAGCTAAAAAAAATTATTGCGGACAATTCGTGTCGTTGAATGACCAACTGAAATATTACACTCAAAAGAAGTAATAGCCTTATCACCGCACTAAAAGTCACTACACTACTAATATGATTACACGGCATTCATTATCACGTGGCACGCATGTTTCAAGTCTTTTTGGCGCGTAAACCAATTCATTCAAATAAAGTTGTGTTGACGAAACATGAAAATGTTGAAACATTTCATCGATCCGCACAGACGCTTTACAATGTTTTCATATATATATATACTAGCAGGCCGCCCAGCATTGTCCCGTCGTAAAATACGGTTAAATATATTTTGATTAATGCAGAGTTTGTATCTATTATTATATTATATTGGACCCAATATATAGTAATGATGGGGGGGGGGAAATGACTCGTGCGCCACTACCAAGAATCGAAACCAAAACGTTTAGCTTCCGATTTATTTTTTCACTTGATGTTAATGCCTGAGCTATGAAGACTTGATTGCTGCAAGGCTAAAAGTTTAAGCATGAACCAATAGCTATTACGTTACGCATGCATATTTGTTATGCCGCAGTTTGACCTTCACCTGGCAAATTCAATATCGATTTTTCCTGGCTAAAACTGAAATATAAAGTTTCGCATGGGTTCGAATATCCTATGTATAAAGTTTCATGTCTGTAGACCTATATAATCTTTTTTACACAAATATGACGCAAGTATAAATCATGTAGAATATCTGCATGAATATAATCATACGTAATAGTTAACTAAAGATGATCATCCCAAAAAACTAATAGGGAATTAATTAAAATAAAGGTTTAAAAGAATATGCAAATGAACTAGATATTTTGCAGATGAATTCAATTCCACGATCCATATGTAACAAAGTTGTATTTTCTTTTTGAATAAATACAAAAAAGGGTTAAAGGAAAAAGTAAATCGTAAGTTAAACGTTTTGATTTCGATTCTCGGTGGTGACGCACAAGTCATTAAAAAAAAAACTTTTTAAACCATTTCTATATATTGGGTCCAATATAATATGATAATGAATACAAAATCTGCATTTACCAAAATAACATATTTAAGCGTATTTTACGACGGGCCTGCTAGTATACACGCACACACACATATACATACATATATATATATATATATATATATATATATATATATATATATATATATATATATACGCCATTTGTTTTTACATAATCAGTAATATATTTCAACACATTCATGAGTATGTTTCGGTCAGCTAGTTGCTAGTAACTAAAGGCCTCACAGGCGATACAGCTTACACGAAAGCAAAGTTTGCAATATATATATATATATATATATATATATATATATATATATATATATATATATATATATATATATATATATATATATATAGCGACCATATGTAACTCTTTACCCTCAAACGATAAAAAATATTTTGCTCTTTTTATTGAGCACTATTTCACAACCTCGTTGTCTTCATTAGTCGTGACTTTTGAACACCTCAAACCTATATATACAGTTGTGCGCAAAAGTATTCGACCCCTACCAAAATTGTCTTATTTCTTTGAATGGACACTTCAATAATCTTTAAAACCTTCTTTAACGACTAAGTTCGAATAAACTGTATAGTTTTCAACAAAAAATAATAAAAAGTAATTAGTGCTTGATAATATAAATAAATTTATTTACAAAAATAAAAATATAGATGTTGTAAAAGACTTGGTTGAAGCTCCTTTGACCTTGATTACTGCAAGTAAACGTTTTCTATAACATCTAACGAGACTTCTATATTTGTCCACTGGAATTTTAAGCCACTCTTCTTGACAGTACTGTTTTAATTCAATCAAATTAGATGGTTTTCTTTTATGTACCGCAATTTTTAAATCATGCCATAAGGGCCCAATCGGATTTAGGTCTGGAGACTTAGTGCTCTTTGAAGTGTGTTTATGATCGTTGTCCTGTTGAAAGGTATACCTCCTTCCATGCCCCAACTGGTTCGCAGACGGAACAAGATTTTCTTTCAGTATGGACTGATATTTTACTGAATCCATTCTTCCATCGATTATGGTTAATCTTCCAGTTCCATTTATACTGAAACAGCCCCGCACCATGATTGATCCAACTCCATGCTTAACGGTTGGAACGGTAATCTTCACATTATAAGCAGTATTTTCTTTTCGCCAAACATAGCGTTGCTGGTTGCGTCCAAATAGTTCCACTTTCGTTTTGTCTGACCAAATTATATTATTCCAGTAATCAATAGGCATTTCTAGGAACTTTTTTGCAAAATTTAATCGAGCCTTTTGATGAGCTTTGGAAAGTAAGGGCTTCCTTCTGGCAATACGTCCATGCAATCCGGCACGATTTAATGCCCTACGAATAGTTGACAAGTGTACATCTGAGCCAGCATTCTTCAAATCGTTCTGCATGTTCTTTAGGTTAGATTTAGAGTCTATTGAAACTTGTCTAACAATTTTCCTAGCCCCACGTGTCGTAATTTTTTCTTGGACGACCTGATCTTGGAAGACTTGATACAATCCCTTTTACTTTCCATTTTTTGATAATGGACATAATAGTCGACCGTGGTATAGAAAAACGTTTGGAATTTTTTTTTATAACCTTCTCCAGACTGGTAGGCATGGATTACTTTCTTTTTAATGTCTTCAGAGTACTCTTTGTTCTTTGTCATAGTTGCAGATTTGTTGACGTTGAAAAAGAATTTTTTTTTTTACTTGAAACAATTATTCAATCATTCAATATGGCATTGAAGTTCAATTTGAACTGATTTTAGATTCAGTAGAGTCATAAATATTATTTATAGGAAATAAATACAAGGTCAGACTAAAATAATAAACTTAATGACGCATTTATTTAAACTTTAAATTAAAGGGGTCGAATATTTTTGCAACATCCATATTTATATTTTTTGTAAATAAATTGATATTTATTATTAATCTCGAATTACTTTTCCTCATTTATTGTTGAAAAATATACAATTTATTCATAATTAGCCGTTAAAAGGCGTTATGAAGATTTTTGAAGTATAGATTCAACGAAACAAGAAAATTTAGACAGGGGTCGAATATTTTTGCGCACAACTGTATATATATATATATATATATATATATATATATATATATATATATATATATATATACGAATATATAAACGAATGTATATAATGCTGATTCATAGAGAATTACAGTGCAAAGTATAAAAGCACAAACACAGCGTATTCATCCTGTTTCTGACCCGAGAGATGGTATATATATATATTTTTTTTTTCATAGACTAGTAAACACAGAGGCAGCATATGCACAATATTAATTGAATACTGAACAGGACTTCATAATTAAATCTCTCACTAAAAAAAAATAAAGACACGCTAATGTATACACCTACGTATACTCCCAACAAAAAGCCATGCTCCCCGATAAATATCGAAATTAACACACACGTAAATGCTCATGGCAGTAGCCAAAACGAACACGTGTACTAAGATTCTCCCTACAGACAAAACCCTATTTTTCTCTCGAACGTCCTCAGACCCTTATATATATATATATATATATATATATATATATATATATATATATATATATATGAATATATATATATATATGAATATATATATATGAATATATATATATGAATATGAATATATATATATGAATATATATATATGAATATATATATATATATGAACATATATATATATATATGAACATATATATATATATATGAACATATATATATATATATGAACATATATATATATGAACATATATATATATATATATATATGAACATATATATATATATGAACATATATATATATATGAATATATATATATGAACATATATATATGAACATATATATATATATGAACATATATATATAAATATATATATATGAACATATATATATATATATGAATATATATATATATATGAATATATATATATATATATATGAATATATATATATATATGAATATATATATATATATATATATATATGAATATATATATATATATATGAATATATATATATATGAACATACATATATATGAACATATATATATATATGAACATATATATCCATATATATATATATATATATAAATATATATGTTACTGCTCTACTTCTGTATTGAGCACTCTCGTATGAACCTCGTTATATTTCACTGGCTAACCTACCTTTGGAAAATAGCAACCTCAAATTGTCTTTGCTCCTAATCTGTTGAGCACTATAATAACGCAGGATTTTTCTACCCATAGGCAATGGAAATAATCAACTTCAACACCTCGCTTAAGAACATTCCAACCACAAGCAAATGGAATTACCAACTCATCCTTACAATAAAAATAGAGAATCTACTCTGAAGAATGAGATGGAAAGCGCATTTTTTCCTCAACAACTCAGCAAATGAAGGCCATAAGAACTACTATGGTTTTAAAAGCCGGGAATCAGCACCTCACGTGGAACAATTGGATCACTCCGAGGCGGATCTTGCAAAGATAGTCAGGAATATTACCTTCCATGAAAGGAAAAACAACTTCCAAAAGGAACTAGATAAAATAGTGAAAAAAATCCAAAACACAAAGAAAATTCTTGTCAAGGCGGATAAAACACACAATTTTGATAAGGTAAGCTGACCTGAATACCTTAAAGTATTGGAAAAAAGTATTACTAGTCATTATAAGAAGGCAAATTTCGATTTGGTGGGAAATATAAACTCTGACAGCAATTCTACCACTGACAAACTCGATATTAGCAATAGAGTCAATAAACTAGCAAAAAACAAGCATACTTCCTCTTAAAGGACCATAAACAAAGACTTTCACAATAAACCAACCACTAGGCTGATCAACCCAACTAGACAAGAAATTGGTAGAATCAGTAAAAAAATCTTAGAAAGAATTAATCTCCAAATCAAGAACACGTATACTCTTAACCAATGGATCAATACGGCGGAAGCTATTAACTGGTTCTCAAAACAAAGATGTGCCTTCATACAATTTGATATTGCTAACTATTACTCATCTATCACTAAAGAGCTGTTCAATAACGCAATGGAATTTGCCTCTATCCTCACCGATATCTCCAAGGATGAAATCGACATTATAAATAAATGCAGAAACACGGTTCTAATTAGTGGGAACGAGAAATGGATTAAAAATCAAGCGGGACCCTCTGACATTACGATGGGCTCCCTTGACTCTGCAGAAATTACAGATTTAGTGGGACTATACATCCTATATAACCTTACTAAGGACATTGAGGTTGACACTATCGGCCTCTATAGAGACGATGGCCTTCTTTTCGTTGAAAATGCTGACGGCTCCAAACGTGAAAGAATAAAAAAAATTATCATAAAAGAATTCAAAAGAATTAACCTTAAAGTTGAAATTACCACGAACATTAAAATAGTCCACTTCCTTGATGTCACACTCAACCTAAACAAAGGAATCTATGAACCCTATAGGAAAGAAAACAGTAACTCCTTATATGTCCACCCTCTCTCTAACCATCCTAAAGCTATAATTAAACATTAGTAGAAGAATTAGCTCAAACTCCTCATCCAAAGAAATCTTCAATAAACACAAAGATTTTTACAACAAAGCCTTAGTCAACAGTGGATATAAGGAAACCAAATTAGAATATATAGTCCCTCAAGTAATACACTCACGTCTAGAAAACCCGTAAAAGGAAAATCATTTGGTTCACTCCTCCGTTCAACCAAATGGTCCAAACTAACTTGGGTAGAAAATTCATTAACCCCATTAAACTACATTTTCTCCCTAGCAACATGCTTCACAAAATATTCAATAAAAACACCATCAAGCTGAGCTACAGTTGCAGCAATAACTTAGAAAAGATAATAAAAAACCATAATAATAAAATTCTAAGCAACGACACAGAACACAATTCAAGGAACAGGGTAACAAAAACGTGCAACTGTATTAATAAATCCAAATGCCCCCTTAAGGAAAAATGTCTCACAACCTCTGTAATCTATCAAGCTAATATAAGGGCTAAGGGAGACCCCACCACTTACAAATGTTACATCGGCCAAACTAGTAATACCTTTAAACAGAGATATACAGGCCACAAAAGCTCTTTCCTAAACCCAAATTACAGAGATAAAACATCATTAGCAACATACTACAATGATTTAACGAGTAAAAATTTGACACCTATTGTTGGTTGGCACATCCTAAAAAAAAAGCAAAAGCTTGCCAGTCACTAAATTCACCTTGCCTTCTTTGCTTAAATGAAAAACTATTTATCATAAAATTCAAGGATAGGGATAAACTCATAAATAAGAAACAGGAATCCTCCATCAATTGCAGACATTACAAATCGGATCTACTCCCTCACCTGCGAACTCCCCCCAATAAATTCAATTCTAACACGACCCATATGCAATATCCGACAGCTGAACACCTACACATCTTAACCTCCGAAAGTCCAACATTCACGAAATCCAAAACTACACTTTTCCTGAGTGTAACCATGCAAAAAGACTACATTTAAGCATCATAAGTTTAGAAATAACATATATTCTGAGTTTTTGCATTACCATAAATATGAAAAGTCTTTAATAAACTTACCAATACACAAATTAAAGAATCTAAACTTACCAATACACAAATTAAAGAATCAACATAAAATGAACAAACGAAATAGGAATTAAGATTTGGGAGGTCAAATAAGAAACCGATCTTGTTTAAGTAAGATAAAACAAAGCTATTGAATGATACCACCTTCTCTTTTCCTTTCATTTCCTTTACTTATTCCCTCTTCCTTTTTTCCCATTCTATCTCCCCTACCACCTTCCTTCCTTTCTATCTTCTCTTCACACCTCTAACACCCTTCCCTCCCTTCCACCGTTCACTGGAAGCCCGGAACAATTCCTAATCTCTTCTCAGATATAAGCATGTTATATTAAAATATAAGCTTAAGTAAAAAAAAAGAAAAGAGTGGAGAGGGGAGGATGGAAGGAAATAAAAGGGAATTTTATGACACATTGCCCCTGGATGGTCTCAGACAGAAACAGGAACCTCTCGCTCTAGGTTTTATAACCCTAAACCCTAACACCAACATGAAAATGAATAAAGTCACTGATAAATACGCAAATAAACAAATAATAAAATGAATAAACAAACTAATTCACACCTAATTCAATCCTGTTCTTCGTGGATCATCACACTCAGAAAAAAAGCCTGCTTTTGCTGGGAATTAATTTTCGCTCTTCATTTTGTATTCCGTTTTCGGAAATAAGGGTTGTTGCCTGATGAGGTCTCTAGTTGGTAAATACTGTAAGACCGAAACATGCTCATGACTGTGTAGCAACAAACTACTGCTTATGTGAATACAAAATAAATATATATATATACATACATATATATATATATATATGAATATATATATAAATATATATATGACTATATATTAGGCACCGCCAAAAATGGCCGCAAAATCAAGTTGTTGTTGTTTTTTAAAACTAAATTACATTTATTAAAATCCATTATTTCTGAGTAACTTTTTTTTTTCCAGAAAGATAATACCCTAAATTTTATCATATAGAAAACAGAATAATGTAAAACTTTTTCTACTATTTTTAATTAAATTTTAAATGTTAAATTTTCCCCAAAAGTTAACAATTGACATTTTTTGTCTTGCACAAAAAACGTACTTAAATATTTAAAAAAAAAGGTTTTTGAAATAATTAATTTATTTATTTATTGTCTAACTAAGATTTAGGATGATTTTCTAAGAGAATATGCAAAAATATTATAATATAAGTACCTGAATTTCAAATAATTCCACTTATTCATATAGGTAACGAGATATTTCGCGTCGATGCAGAGTCGAGATCGACTCTGTTCACGTTTGCGTTTTATAAGAAAAAAACTATGGAAGACCAAACAGGCCAAAAAAACTTATTTTTCAGTGACGAAAATTTCAATGTATTATTAAGCTGAGGCTGGCCATTTGTATGAGTTTGGTTTTTAATGTGTATGTGTGTGGGGGCCAGGCTCCCCAAAATTGAGGGGGGGGGCAATTTAAAGCAAAAAAAAAAAAATTATTTCAGCGCGTTTGGTCCACCGTAGTAGAAAGGCGGCAAACGTTTTCAAACGGGATCGAAAAAAATGATGCTATTTTTAACACAAAGGGCGCAACATTTATCGAACTTTTTTTTTTGTATCGATTATTCAAAGCATGCCCTGTTTAATAATGGTCATGCATTATTCGGCCCTGTTTAATAATGGTCATGCATTATTCGGCTCGCTAAAAAAAAATTGTTAATTTATTTATCAAAAATTTTGAAATGGCTTTTTTCGTATAAATATTAAAAAAATTTTTTTTTTTGTTTTGCTTAACTTAAATTAATTATTTTACTTAACATATTCACCGAATTTCACACTTCAAAACTCAAAAGCGGGATAATTAAACACAATCGAAGTTCTGATATTCAGACGTCAAAATAAGGTATGCAAACAATTTTTTTTTTTAATCTATAATTCTGTCCCTTACAACAACACAATATGTTTTGTTCAATTTAAGATGATTATTTAAGCATATTTGGTCCCACTTCAAAACAAGGGGGGGATGTTTGTAAGCAAAAAAAAAAAATATATATATAAATATCGTTTATGAAAAATAAGTACACTGTTATAAAGTTCATTCTTCTAATAATCGCTGAAAATTTCGTATTAATCGGATAATTACCTGATTTTTGGTAGATTTTTAAAAAGACGGTCCGTCAAAAAGTACTTACCTCCCCCCCCCAGTTTTGGCGGTGCCTACTATATGTATATATATACATATATACGACTATATATATGTTTAGGAACAGATATATATATGCACATAAAAATATATATAAATATATATATGTATATGAATATATATATATAAATATATACTTGTGAATATATATATGAACATATATATATGAACACACATATATATATATATGAATATATATATATATGAATATATATATTATTATATAAACATATATATATGAACACATACATATATATATGACAATATATATATGCACATATATTTGAAAACATATATATATATATATATATATGAATATATATATGAATATATGTATATGAACATATATATACGAATATATATACATGAATATATATATACATATATATATATATATGAATATATATATACATATATATGAACATATATATACGAATATATATATATAAATATATATATATGAATATATATATATATATATATGAATATATATATATGAATATATATATAATTATATATATATACATGACTATATATATATGAATATATATATATACATTACTATATATATATATGAATATATATATACATGACTATATATATGAATATATATATATATATGAATACATATATACATACATATATATCTGAATATATATATATCTGAATATATATATATATCTATATATAAATATATATATATGAATTTATATATGAATATATATATATGAATATATAAATATATATAAGAATATATATATACGACTATATATATATATATATATGTAAAGATATCCATATATATATGAAGATATATATATATATATATATATGAATATATAAATATATATAAGAATATATATATACGACTATATATATATATATATATATATATATATACAGATACCTACAAATATATGAATATATATATATGAATATATATATATATAAAAATATACATATATGAATATTTATATAAATATATATATATATGAACATACATATATATGAACGTATATATATATGACCATATACATATATATGAATATATATGAATATATATATGAATATATATATATATATATATATGAATATCTATATATATATAAACATATATATATATATATGAACACATATATATAAACATATATATATGAACATATATACATATATATGAATATATAAATATATATATGATTATACATGTATGAACATATATATTGAAACATATATATATATATGAAGATATTATATATGTGAATATATATATATATGAATATACATATATGAATATACATATATAAACATACATATAAAAACATATATATATATATATATATGAACGTATATATATATATATGAATATATATATGAACATATATATGAATACATATATGAAAATATATATATATATATGAATATATATATAAGAACATATATATGTGGATTTTTTTAACAATCAATTTTAATACCTTTTAAATGGTATTATATTGATTATTGTACCAATATTAACCTCGGTTTAGCTCGATGAGAATTCAGAGCAATATAATTTAGAAAAAACAATCAGAAAAAACAACACCTTTTTTTTAGTAGTACACAATTTTTGTTTTTATTATTTTTTTATGACATGTTATTATATTTTTTTCTTAGTCTGACAGCTGTTTCGAAGGGTAAAAGGACAAACGGTTGTTTTAATTATAACATACCGAATTTTCATTATTTACCGTTCTCTTCGGAGACAATTAAAATCAATTAATTACAGTCAAAAAATTGTTTTTAAAACTCACATGGGGATGGAATTTTTTTTATCGAGGTTGCCATCTTTAAAAATTTTCCATGGGTTTTTTATAGATCTATATTTTCTTTTTGTTAGCCTTATTTTCGTATTTTTTGGTTTTTTAATTTCTTTCCAATTTATGTATCTAATATCAATTATGTTAATTCTGCATTCTTATTTTGTTTCTTCTTTTATTACGTTTGATTTATTATTTACGAAATTATTTAATTTATTTTTTAACTTCTTCTTAAGCTAGTAATTTTTTCCTTTTTTTTCGTATCTCTTGGGTGTTTACGTTACATTTTATTTTTTAGCCGTCTATACGTATTTTTTCTGTTCTTGTTTTTTTTTCGTATATATTTTATTATTAGGCTAAAATGGTTATCATTATGTACATATTTATTATTTCTTATTCTCATATTATGTTTTTTGTTAATTATTTTCGTTATTTCCAATTTATAATGTTTAGTGTCAAGTTTACGGTCTTTTCTGATTTTGCGATTAAAGGGAATTAACTCTATCAATTCTTTGTTTCTTATTTATTCAGTCATTAACTTACATCTATAAAAAATATTACAAAATGTATGAATATATATATATATATATATATGAATATATATATATTCATATATATATTAATATATATATATGAATATATATATATCAATATATAAATATATGAATGCATATATATATGAATATATATATATACGAACATATATATATATATATGAAAATATATATATACGAATATATATATATACGAATATATATATATTAATATAAATATATATGTAATTATATATAAATATATGAACATATATATGAATATATATATATGTATGAATATATATATATGTTATTATATATATATATATTAATATATATATATGTTAATATATATATGAATATATATGTGAATATATATATATATGAATATATATATATATGAATATATATATATATATATATATGAATATATATATATATATATGTGAATATATATATATGTGAATATATATATATATATGAATATATATATATATGTGAATATATATATATATAGATGAATATATATATATGAATATATATATATAAATATATATATAAATATATATATATATATATGATTATATATATATGAATATATATATATATATATATATATGAATATATATATATGAATATATATATATATATTAATACATATATATATATGAATATATATATATATTAATACATATATATGTATATGAATATATATACATATATGAATATATATATATAGATATATATATATATGAATACATATATAAATACGTATATGTATAGATGAATATATATATGTATATATTTTTAAATATCTATCTATCTATTAATATATATATATATATATGAATATATATATGTATGAATATATATATATATATACCTATGAATATATATATATATGAATATATATATATATGAATATATATAAATACGGCTATATACATATATATATATATATATGAAGATATATATGCATATGAAGATATATATATATATATGTATATACATATTAATATATACATATGAATATATATATATATATATTAATACATATATATATATGAATATATATATATTAATACATATATATGTATATGAATATATATACATATATGAATATATATATATGAATATATATAACTCTATTAATGTATATATATCCATATATAGCTATTCATATACATATATAAATATATATATATATATATGATCATATATATATGTTCATATATATATATGTTCATATATATATATGTTCATATATATATGTTCATATATATATATATATTCATATATATATATATGTTCATATGTATATATATATCCATATATATATATATATATGTTAATATATGTATATTCATGTATATATATTTATATATATATATTCATATATATATATTCTGTCCATATATATTTTTTTAATATATATGTTCTTATATGTATACTCAGATAAATATATATATATATTCATATATATATATATGCTCATAGATATATGTTACCATATATATGTTCATATATATATGTTCATATATATATATATATTCAAATAGATACATTCAAATATTTATATATTCATATATGTATATATTCATATATATATATATTCATATATATATGTATTGATATATATATTCATATATATATATGTATATACATATTAATATATACATATGAATATATATATATATGAATATATATATCAATACATATATATATATATGAATATATATATATATGAATATATACATATATGAATATATAAATATTTGAATGTATCTATTTGAATATATATATATATATGAACATATATATATGAACATATATATAGTAACATATATCTATGAGCATATATATATATATGAATATATATATATATATTTATCTGAGTATACATATAAGAACATATATATTAAAAAAATATATATGGACAGAATATATATATGAATATATATATATATTAATATATATACATGAATATACATATATTAACATATATATATATATATATGGATATATATATATATATATATATATATGAACATATATATATATATATGAATATATATATATACATATATGAACATATATATATGAACATATATATATATGAACATATATATATATATGAACATATATATATATGATCATATATATCTATATTTATATATGTATATGAATAGTTATATATGGATATATATACATGAATAGAGTTATATGAATATATATAATGATGAATATATATATATATATGAATATATATATTAATATATATGGATATGAATATATCTATTTGAATATATACATATATATTTATATATATATGAACACATATATATATGAATATATCTATATGAATATATGCATATATATGTATATATATATATGAACATATATATATGAATATATCTATATGAAAATATACATATCTATTTATATATATTTATGAACATATATATATGCATACGAATATATAGATATGGATATATATATTTATATATGCATATATATATATGAACATGTATATATATTAATATACATATATATGAATATAAATATATATATATGAATATATATATATGAACATATATATATATTTATATGAATATATATATATTCATATGAATATATATATATTCACATGAATATGTATACGAATATATATATATGAATATATATATATGAATATATATATATGAATATATATATATGCATATATATATATGAATATGTGTATATATATGAATATATATATATGAATACATATGTATATATATATATATGAATATATATATATGAATATATATATATGAATACATATATATATGAATATATATATATATATATGAATATATATATGAATATACATATATATGAATATATATATATATGAATATGTATTTATATGAATACATATGAATATATGTATATTAATTAATATATGAATAAATATTTATACATATGAATATGAATAAATATATATTTATATGAATATATATATATATGGATGTATATATATTTATTTGAATATATATATATATATATTTATATGAATATAAATATATATGCATATATATATTTATATCAATGTAAATATATATATATATGAATATTTTTGTATATATTTATATGAATTAATATATATGAGTATATATATATACATATATATATGTGTGACAATATATGTATTAACATATATATATGCATATGAATATATACATATATATATATATATTTATATATATATATATATCAATATGATTAGATTTTTTTGGAAATGAATTCCAGCAAAGTGCTCAATTAAAAGGAAAATTCAAATGGTAAGAGCGTATTTATATTTATACTTCGTGTACAGAAAGTTGTTTGTTGAGACAGATCATTGGTACCGTCTGTTTCAAGCCCGATAATAAAGCCCGTTTAAGGTATCCTTATCAAGCTCTCGTCAGCCAATATTCGTCTATCTTATAACCGGAAGTGTGAAGTATATATACCTGTTGAATTCACGTGTAAATCTCGTTTTGTTAAATCCCCCCTTTTTTTCTTTTTTTTTCATCGGATGATGTAATACCTAATTTAATCTTTGAATTATTTAAATTTAAGATCTAATTTCGAAAAACATGTCCTTGTATAAATCGATTTTAATTTGAACCCAAATTAATTTTAAAATCTCTTTTCTTATGTATAAAAAACTTTTAAATCTGTGTTGGTATCGGTTAAAAACTTAAAAATTCGTTTAATTATATCGAATTACGTTTAATAATTTCCAAAAATACGTTTACAGTTAAAAAAAATATTTCAATTATATCGAATCACGTTTAAAAATTTCGAAATACTTTTAAAAATTATTTTTTTAAAAATCCAAATCTTTCAAGGTTTGGGGAAGTTAGTATTTATCTATCCTAAGTGATTTCCCTAGTTTATTAACATTATTATATTTTTCTATAGTCTTAAATTCGAAACAGATTATAAATTACATTATGTTCGCCAAACATCCTTGCACTTTTTGACTCGTATAAACCAGCATGTTCCATCGAAGATCAGACAGGGGAGGATGGGGTCTGGTGGTCTCCCTCCTTCTGAAGCCTTGGACACTGCTATTGGCCAGCATTTGGTTGACAACCCGTGCTGTGCGGATAGATATAAAATAGATTGGTTCGAGGTGCTACATAGAGCGGACTCCAAAAACTATTTAAAGATTTTGGAGTCTGCCTCTATTGCGGTGCGTCAACCTTCTTTGTGCCGGCAAAAAGAAACATCAAACGCATTGTTTCTCTTTGGGGAACTTTGAATCTTTTCTCCCGTTTTTTTTTCTTCCTCGTTGTGCCAATATTTTAATCGTTTTTAAACTTATTAAATTTATTTAGTATCCCCGTACTTTTGGCACATTTAATAAGTTCCCCATTAGAACTCTTTATTTTTCGACACAATATTATTTTGTACGCTATCGATTTTCTCCTGACGAGATGATAGCCAAAAGAAACTTCCGTCTATTATTTTTAAAACTATATATATATGAGTATATATATATATATTCATATGAATATAAATGTATATATATATATGAATATATATATTTATATGAATATATATATATATATATATATGAGTATATATATATATGACTATATATATATATGAATATATATATATTTGTATGAATATATGTATATATATGAATATAACTACTTCATTTATTCGCATAAATTTAATATATGAAAGTATAGATTTATGCGTAAACTTTAAGTATTTACTTCAAAAGTGCTCAATACGTAGGTAGAGCTAGTTAGTAATTTATAAAATATATATGGCGATTAAGCTACACTAAATATTCTGCGTTTCATCCAACTATAGGATTCGTCAGGCTTATGCGCGAATTCTGTCGTTGCTTCTTGTTTTTATATATGTTGAGGATTTCTAGTCGACCAATCAGCTTTCTAGTATCCACCGCGCCCCTTCCTACCAGCCAATGGGCATGCATTTTATCAAACAAAGGATCTGTTTTAGAACTAGGTTAGTGGGTTTAGGTGGTCTTTCTCCTTTTTTTTTATACATATAAATATACCTATGTGCACACAACAATGCACATACATATACATATATACATATATATATATATATATATATATACATACACATACATATATGTATGTGATCGTTTATGTATATTCATGTTTATTTAATTTATTTATTTGTTTTTTTCCTATTGTTATTGTTAGTTTTAAAGCTATTTTGTATCGCTATCCTAGAGTAAGTTTTATTTTGTGAACACAGTTGTTTGCTATTTCCCGCCTACAGTTTAATAGATTTTGAGGTTCTTTAAAGTACAGGATAGAAAATTTTTCATGGAGGCATAATTTACATGAGTCGTCTAAATGTCTGCATGTGGTAGCTTGTCTCATTATTTTCCATTCGACTACCGGCGAATGTCCGCTTTCTTTGAGTTCCCAGTATTTATTCGCTAGTGTTGTTGTAGAATATTCAGTGTAGCTTAATCGCCATATATATTTTATAAAATACTATATATGAATATATATATATATTGTATGAATATATATATATATATATGACTATATATATGAATATATATATATGACTATATATATATATAAATATATGTATATGTATATGAATATATATATATATATCTATGAGCATATATATATATGATCATATATATATGATCATATATATATATGCACATATATATACATGAACATATATATTTATGAATATATATATATATGAATATATATATATGACTATATATATATATGCATATATATATATGAACATATATATGAAAAAATATATATATATGAATATATATATATGAATGTATATATATATATGAATATATATATATATGAATATATATATATGAATATATATATATATATATGAATATATATATATATGAATACATATATATAAATACATATATATAAATATATATATGAATATATATATGAATATATATATATATATATATGAATATATATATATATATGAATATACATATATATATATGAATATACATATATATATATGAATATATATATATACATATGAATATACATATATATATATGAATATACATATATATATATGAATATATATATATACATATGAATATACATATATATATGAATATACATATATATATATATATATGAATATACATACATATATATATATATATGAATATACATATATATATATATATGAATATATATATATATATGAATATATATATATATATGAATATATATATATATGTATATATATATATGAATATGTATATATATTTATATGAATATACATATATGAATATATATATTTATATGAATATATATATGAATATATGTATATTTGTATGAATATATATGTATACATGAATATATATATGAATATATATATATTAATATGTATACATTTGTATTAATATATATATATTAATATATATATATATATATATATATATATATATGAATATATATATGTCTATGAATATGCATTTATGCATATAAATATATATATATATTTATATGAATATATATATATATGAATATATATGTATATATACACGAATATATATATATATATATATATATATGTATATATTTATATATGAAAATATATATATATATGTATTTTGCCCGTCTTTATATTGCCAAAGATATGCATTCTGAATTTTCTTCTTAATATTGATGACATCGATGTTCGATCCTGAATAAAAGAACATGTTCGAGTGCTGTTTTTTCCTCAGCCAAACTTGCTTATTTAAAATGATACCGTCTTTGACGCTTTACTTTATTCGCCCTATTTCAGATAGCATTTAGAAATAAATAAAACTTGAAATTATATAAGCAACGTTTTTCATCATTAGTTTTTACAGATGCAACTAACCCGATTGATGAGGAGTATAGCGATTGTGGTATAACACATTTAGCGATTCGAAAAGTAAAATGGACCCAAGATAAGTTCAGTTTTGCAACAATTTTAAATTACTTTTATTATATAAATATTCAACTTTCTCAAGTGTTAGGGAATTGTATCGCTTGATATTGGTTCATTGGAATTGCGCACACATGAAAATGTCAGTGGCAATATAGGTCGTTCTGCAAGTCAAAGTGTAATCGCTATTAGTAAAATTGTAAGATACCTTCCCGCGTATTTGTGTTTCTCAACTCTACATAACTTACACATTTTTTGGTATTAATCGATTTTGATTGAAATCAAAACTGCCGTAGAGTGAAGTATTAAAATGAACCTTTAAAAAGATTTATTAAATATTAAATCCATCAGAATGCATTTAGGTTTATTCGTAAACAGGTCAGCCATATTTTACTTTTATTAAAAAGAAAAAAAAAAAGAAAAAATTAAGAACACTTGTATGACTGCATACTCTCGCCTGACAACGTAAGGATAAGCCGAACACAACTTCTTCATATTTTATGAGGTATTCCGAAAGTTATGTCATGGATATGTTGATGACTCGGAGGCTATTTATGTGATAAGAAACCTATACAAAAAATTTGGAAAAATT